>NC_089216.1:14397142-14617008 GCF_963930695.1 Labrus bergylta
GTTACAACCCAACAAGGACACCTCTAAGGGAAATGAACAGTGCTGACATTACTGGGAACATAAGGAATCTGTTTTATGATAAGAAAACACCATTTTCTTAAATAAGCAAAATGATGACATGATGATGATATTTAAAGGTTATTACGATCAGCAGAAGCCAAGTCAACGGAATCAACACGTTTGCCAACTGTTCTAGAGGGTTAATTCATAATTTCAGGCATTTTTCAAGCAAAATGTCAAATGTTAGGGCTTATCATATGTGAGAATTTTGTGTTTGAGGACGCCACGTTGGGGTCTTGGGAACTGAAATTAACGTTTTTCTATTCCTGGACTGGCTGGACACAATACATACTTTGTGCGAAACTGTTACCATGATCAAAAGGGTTATGGATAATTACCCTGTTTTTGTATTGTCAAGCATGACGCATAGAATTCACTTTAAGGAAGTAGACACTAATAGTAATTAGTTACCTGGCAGTATTTATGACCATCCAAGTATATTTCCAAACTCTTTAAGTCTATGCATCAAATCACAGCAGACAAGCGAGACAAACACCCATGAGAGTGAGAGAGTAAGAAAAAAACAGAGTGAGAAGTCCATCCTTTGATTGTGGTGCCAGAACGTCACATTTTAAGACTGTAGCTTCTTACAATGTTGTTTTCATATTTTCCTTCCGCTGCGGTTATTGTTGTGATGCGCGGCACACAACTCATCTTCAATGAGCAACGACCTCCTGACGTGATTCATAGAATATCGAGTCAAGCGCTTTCGAAAAGGGAGTAATGTGCTCAACTTGAGCGTCTCTTAACGTACTTGCTGGCGAATATTGTCAAAAACACACAATAAACAAAGCCACAGAATGAGGTAAGACAAAACGATCCGCTGTGTGTAAGAAAGGAAGGAGAGGAGCAGGTGTGTGTGTGTGTGTGTGTGTGTGTGTGTGTGTGTGTGTGTGTGTGTGTGAGAAATGAAACGGAGTAAAGAGGGCATTTGTCCTCAGACTAAAATAACCTGATATTGACATTTATCATCAGCTAGTGAAAAAAAGTAACACCTCCCACCCACACACAACTTTTGATACTTGATAAAGACAGTACTTTTTTTTTTAGATTGGGTATCATAGCAGTCTCTTCTTGTCACCTAACCTGCAGACCACCTGCCCTTTGAAACTTTTGACATCAAATCAAATGACAAATGGTCTCTAGGCAGTTAAATACAGTTCTCTACAAAAGTTTGGTGTTTAACAATTTATTAACTCGCAATAGCAATTGTGCACAAAGAGAAATTATTGCCACAATAAGAATGGCATTCAGACGCATTAAACTGAAACACGGAGACAAGACGAGCTCTAGAAAGTATAAACTTGCGACTTAATTGACTGTGAAGTGAATTTGAAGCTTCAACTTAAGATTCAAAAGGCAGAAAGAAACGCAGCCTCTCTGTAATACTTCTGCCAGAGAGTCATGATACCACTAACAAGCCCCTGGTTGTGGAGCCCCTCCCTGTTTAAAGCCATTCAAAGAGTACATGGAGGCTGTGGTCAGGATCAGTGATGCCTCCAACCGTTACTGCGAACACAGCCTGCCTCTGGCAAAAAAGACCCCTTATGGCACTTTAATTCCCCCCCCCTCCCCCCAACCTCCACCCGCAGCAAAAAAACAACAACATGAATTTGGAGATATCATCTGGACAGGTGGCCAGCCACCCAGACCTGACCCGCCTGCCCTCTAGCTTGCTCCCTCCTTCCCTTCATCAACCCCCTCCCCACCCCAACTGAAATCAGTTCAGGTCTGCTGGAAAGCCCCAAATGAACATGCACATCTATCCCCACCCCCCTTTTCCTACCAACATACACACACCTCCAACAAGCCCAGCAAATGTCTGTCACCCACTGAGCTGTCTGCGGGGATTACAGCCTCAAGAGTTTAAAAAAAAAAAAAAAAAAAAACAGATCTGTGTCTCGCTGGTGTGCAGGCAAATCATTTCAAACGAGATCAACCGATGCAGTGAGACAAACGCTTCCTTTAATGCCTCGGGTTTCACACTACAGTGCATTTATGTTGACTAACATGGTCACTTCACTGATGATGCAAAGCACTTTACTCGGTAAAAAAAAAAAAAAAATGTCCTTGACATTTTCTGTCAAATTCAATGGGCAGTTAGAAAATGTTAACAAAGACCATTTTCCCATAAAAGCTTCTGCTGAAACACTTTATCACTGATGTATGATCTAGTAGCAATTACAGAACGGCCACTAAGCCTAATTGGGTCTTTGAAAGTTGGAAAATGCAAACCATCTTTACAGATAAAAAAAAAAACTTTTAATTTAGATTTAGAGGGAAGTGTATTTTCAGACTTTGTGACAATAGCTGGTTATTATCTGAATGTAGAGCTCATCTGGGAGAATAAATCCAAGCTCTTCAGTGCATATGTGGTGACTTTCATATTCTTCAGACTGGACCTGGGAGACGAAACTGTTTAAGATCATGATTCAGTCATGAGAGTGTTAAGTTCACATGGCTGTGTGTGTGTGTGTGTGTGTGTGTGTGTATCGCAGATATAAAGATGAGCAGTGGACGATCAGAGTCACAGTGCTGCAGCAGTGAGAAGTAAACTGTGTATCGTTGCACTGTCTGAAGTCGGATGTGCACACGCTTTAACGTGCATGTGCTACATACAAGCTTCAATAAATAAATCAGTAAATAAAGTCAACATTTTTTTTTTTTAAACACAGCCAGGAGGGATGCCTTGCTCACAAAGCCGCAACGTGTTTCTGTTACATATCGCTAGCTTGCGTCCATTATCGGACAGCTAGCTGTGTTAACCCGATGTGAAGCGTGCTGCCCGGCTAAGAGGTGAGCGCGTTTACAAAACAAATGCAGCAGCAGGAATACAACAATCTGCTTTCACCTTCTACCAGGCAAAGAGAGAAAATGCACTTTTTCACTGAGGCTAAATTGTTTTAAAATCATGCTTCAGTGGCTCGCTGTGTGGCTAGCTGATAGCTGATAGCTCTCCGTTGTCTGGGGAGGGGGGCGGGGGAGGGAGAAGACCACCGAGGGTGAAGTATGTGTTAGCAGGGGGCTAGCTCACACAACACTGCAGCAACAGTCAGCCCCAAGTATCGCTCACTGCTCAAAGAAAAAACACTCACACGCAAACACACTGAGACAAAGAAATGAGTTGTAGCGTCCGGACCCGAGGTCAAAACACTGCCGCATCACTACGCGTTTATCACACACACTCAAATCAAGCAGTTTCATGTCAATAACTTGTATTCTCTTCCAACTCTGCTCCCCACCACCAGCCCCGAATCTCAGACTCACCCTGTCACAACAGGCGCCATCTTCAACAAACTCTCACCAAAACTCCAATACTCGCGATATCCTTTCTCTCCCACAAGCGACCAACAATCCGCCGAGACAACAGAAGCAGACTGGAGGTGTAGGGACGAGGGAGACGGAGAGAAAGGGGGTGGGTGAGGAAGACGGAGAGAGAGAGAAAAAAAAAAAAAAAAAAAGGGGGAGGCGGCGGGTTAGCGGCAGCAAGAGAGGGAGAGAGTGAGCGAAAAGGGCAGACGCCACAACAACAGGCGTGGGAAACTTCCAACATCGCGCGAGAGGTGGAAAACTCTCACAATAGGCGAGCACACAGGGAGCGTCCCCTATCGCGAGACTTGCTAGGAGCGGAGTAGTTGTTTATCTTGTGGTGCTGAAATACTATTCCCACGTGTTTACCGGGTAATAAATTACAGCACCGATTGGTTTGGAGAGAGAAAGGGACGTTTTTCCCAGGCTTAGATAAGTTGTTTTTTCATGCAAACCCTGTCCCAAATGCCCCTTCTTTATAGTTAGGTATAAACGTTTTTTTGATTAGCTGTATTTGTTCATGTACAACATTTCATTTAAATCAAACATAAATGATTCACTTTGGATCCATCTTTTTGTTAAATTCTTATTTGTCTCTTTAATTGTAATTGAGGTGCATAACATTTTATGTTTTGTTAAATTCTAAGTTAGCTTAACACAACACTTATGTAATGGGCAATGTGATTTATTGTATTGTATGTACCACTGATGTAAAATAAAGGTGTATCAAATTGCAAATTGTCCCTTTTTTTCTATTTCACAAGCAGATATAGAGGCATCCGACCAATAAAATACAATCAAATAAAAACAAGGCCTACATTTAATGTGAATTAAAAACAAAACTTAAAAAGGAAACATGTTAGGCCTACACATACAATATGTATTATGCTTAAATAATACTATATTATTGGATTATTCTTTAAGATTATTCCTCAGAATATATGTTTACAATACTATCCATATTGACGAATACTCAGGTTAAGTAGTGAAGCTTTTTTTAAATGTACAAACATCCTTATCAGCATAACAATAACCTTAACCCAATGTTAACTGCAACGTCAGTCTTTTTCCATAACTTTTTTTTTTTTTTTTCACAATTTGTGAAACTTAAACATCTCAATGAAAAATAGACAAGTTCAGTATTTTCAAATGTACTTGGACTAGTGTCTAAATAGTCTCTGAATTCTAAAGTGTTGTAACTGCGTGGTCTCCCCTCTCGTCAACAAGCACAAGAAGTGATAAAACTGCAAGGACACGCCGACTTTAAACAAGAGCAGGAATTAATGGAGGGTTTCTGCACACCAAATTTATAATTCCTCTGGGTAACATAGCAGTTCCTGTTTAGAATGTGGAAACAATGGTGTGAACACATGTGAATGGGCCATACAGGGCAGATTAGTGCGCCGCCATCACATTGGGGAGCCCCATGACCACCCTCCACACAGCCCAGACCTCAGTCTAAGCACAAGGGAGGCTATTATTTAGAATGATCATGCCTGGAAATGTAGCATGGGATTTATAAGCCCTTCTGTTTGTGTCTGCCTCAGTTTCTCCCCTAGCCACAGAGCATTTTCAAAGGTTTCTGCGTGCTTTACCAGCACCTCTGCAAACGAGTCAGGTCATACTTGTTTATCTGGGAGGGGTCAGAAAGCCACAAACCTTCATGTAGGTCTGTGTGTTGTTGCCTCTGCAGCCTTCATTTCAATATGTTTGGCATCTTTGTTCACCTTTCAAGTGACTTCGAGTGGGAGTTTTTCCAACTTCAAAGCAAAAGTGAAGGCTTCTGAGACCACACTTGTTGCGAGTCAATGAGAGTCAAAGCTCTCATTTGTTAGATGCTGTGTGTGTGATCAGCCTGCAGCCGTTTCATATGGGAAAAAGAGGCTGTGGCCTGAGTGAAAAGACAAAACTGTCAAATACAAATCACAATGTTAAAATGCAGTCAATATTTTGAACATGACTGGTTAAAGTGTTTGACTTTTTTTTTTTCTTTTTTCTTTTTTTAATCTTTGCTGGCACTTCAGTTTTTAATGGATACAAAAAAATAAAACACATTTTTTTTTAGAGAGAGCCTTTAGCGGCGTGCCTGTACAGTATATGTTGTTTCTTTTGGATCACAGACTAAATTAAAAAAATGCATATTCCACCATAAGTCACCTATTTTCACATGAAATGCTGTTAAAACGCCTTTAATTTTGCATTTTCACAGAAGCCATGTTGGTTTGGCTGTAGCTGGAAGTAAACATTATGTAGATGAGCGGAAATCTCAGTTTTTGTAAGAGGAATAAAAAAAAAAGCAGCTATATCAAAATGATAGTTTAAGTCTGTTTTGAACAAAGCCATTTCTTAGCTAGCCTTATAAATACTTAACTAACTGACCAGGTATTTAGAAAAAAGATATGCTAATATATGCTAACGTTTAAAATGATGTTTTGCTCACTGAAACTTTGGGAACTCAGACTTCTTGGACGGTGAAAAAGTACACTCAACCCTACAACAAGACACCAATATTGATATGACAAATACACACTACAAATACAGCCAATATGTCAAATTCAATCACTCATAGCAAATTGAAGCACAAAAGTCAGCTAGCAGCGCTAACCGGTCAATGACGATCATGTTCTGACGGATTATTTCAAGCAGCACTTTAAATGAAACTGGTGTTTAAAAAAAACCATGGTTGTGTAGTTTTCTGATAAAGGTAAATCCAGACTGTACCTTTTTTATTTTTGCAGGTTTTTGAATACTGGGCTTCGTTGGTGTTGACTGTTTTTTTTTTTAGAGCCAGCCTCATGTTGCTGTAGGAACTGCATTTTTGGGCAATTTTTCATCTGCCTCGGTTTGCGTGTGGCCCTGGAGGTCGCTGGTAACTTGGACTTCGCCATGCTAGCTGTTCTCTTATTTTCACCTTTCTGACATATACATAACATACATTACATACAGTATATGAAGGTAGAAAACTTCTCATCTATGTCTCAGTAACAAAGCTTAGAAGAGCACTTAGGAAATTAAAACGTTAGCCATATTCACACATGCACTCCTGAAAAAGTCTATGATAGTCAAAACAGTAACGCGGAAGTCGCAGGTGAGGCAACACAGTCAAAGGCTATGATGATAATTCATGCCTTTATATGCAAGTGCTACATGTAGCTCAACATATTCACTGTATCAACACAGGGAATCTGTGGAGCTACATGTAGCACTTACTGTATATACTTGGAGCAGAGAACAGAAAACATAATCAAGCAGTTTCCTTACGCTCCTGAAAAAAGGCCCCAGACACGCATACAGTCTATGGTCAGTTGATCACAGGATAACCATTTCATCATCTTCCATCTTTCCTGAATATTTCCTGTTGCTTTCTCACATGAGCTTACCCCAACTTCACATGGAACATTAACTAGGGGGCTGGCAGTAAAAAAGACCGGGCAAAGTCGAAGTGTAAAAACTTTGTTTTTATGCATGGGTCAAAGTACTTTTTGTGGATACTATGCTCTCCTGAATACACTACAGAAATCACTTTTTCAGGTGTAATTTATTTTCATGGAGCTTCACTGTTCTGCCTTAAAGAAAAAAAAAGGGGGGGTGGGGGGGGGGGAACAACTTTTATGCATGAGGTTTTGCATGAGAGTGTGCCTGGCCGGCGGCCCGAGCTATGAAGACACAAAGACGAGGACCTCATCCTGCCCTCAACCATTTTTCCTTTCCCTTTCTTTTTTATCGTCGTCGGATAACCTCCAGTTACACTCTTGGGCTGAATGGGGAAGCATAAAGTTTCCTCAAATGTTTTACAGCTGAACTCGGAAAAAAAAAGAAAAAGAAGGAGGAGGAGAGATGACACAAGTGCAAAAGCTTTTTAGAGAAATTGGAGGTGAAATGGAAAAGAAGAGGTGTCCTTTTTTTTGTCAACCCTTTATATTAAGAGCAGTCTTGAGTTTGAACTATTACACTTAGTGGCTGTTGCAAAACATACAACATGCATTAAAAACCACTCAAACATATACTTTAAGGCTTCCTTGATGCACCCCATGACAATTTTTATTTGCATCTAGAAACTGGATTTTTCTTTGTTTAGTTTTCTTCCGTCAGCTTGATAAAAAGTTATGTTTCTTTGCTTTTTTTAATCGATAAGGCAGGGAGCCACTGTCTCACTCTTGCCCTCTTGTACCATTCCCTCATTAGGAGTTAAAACCATTTATTTTAATTGAGACGAAGCCAATTCAAGCAATCGTGTCTGAGCCATAAGCCTCAGGTCTATAAATCCACTCACTTGACCGCTTAAGCCTGTGGCTCAGACGGAGAGAGCGATTGAGATAGAACGATTCTTTGCTCCTATGTGCGCCCCCCAACAGTAGATCACCACTCTCTGTTATATCTGTAAAGATTCGGCTTTCAAAACCCACATGGTTCCAATGTATTGTTCGTCATCAAATGCCTTCAGGGTCACAAATGAAGCAGCCTTTTGTCCAATTTTAAACTGGCAAGTTTTGTTCCCCCAATTTTCACATCGAGCTCGTCCCACAAAAGCACGGCCACTGTTGCATTTATGAAAATAAAATATATATTTGATATATTATGTTTGCCAATTCAACAAGTGACAAAAGGTAAAGAGAAAGGGAGTGAATAAAGGAAGTGAAGTTTGAGTTGTCTGATGAGCAGCTCTTTGACTCAAAGGCTTTTGATTCATCGTGAGTGTGGTGAAACTTCCTGAAATGAGACAGACAGAAAGGTGGGTCGAGAGACACTGGGTCAGATGTCAGACAAGCCGATAACGCTGACTTGAAGGACTGGCTGTGTGCCAGCAGACAAGAGCAAGAAATGAGAATCCAAAGCGCAACTTCTAAGCTGCAAATAAACATTTCAAAAGAAGGAGAAAACATTTTATTTATTTTTTTTATATCATGAATCCCTTGGTGAACATAAAAAGATGAAAAGTCAGGAATGAATCAAGTCTGGCTCGTGTTAGTCTGGGTTCACAGCCGAGGGAAGGGCGTCCCTGCCCGTCCATCCGTTCGTTATGTCCATCTGTCCAACCACAAGGGGAAACCCAGGGGTGGACGACGCAGACAGCTTGACAAATGGAAAGGACGAGAGGGTGCACGCCTTCACTCCCGCTCTCCCCTTCATCAAAGCCTCCCACTTTTATCACATGACTGTCATTTCAATTATGTCCCAAAGACATCACAGAGCCTTAGAGGGGGAGAAAAAAAAAAAAAAGAAAGAATGACAGGGTGATAAGTTTGCAGACTGTCCAGGGAACTACAGCGCCTGTTTTGCAAGCGTTCTCTTTTGAAAGAGAGGCGACTTGGAGTCATGAGGAAAGAGACATTTCCCCTTTTCCTGGACCGGAGAGGTTCACGGTGAGTTCAAGCTGCCAAACGTATACACGGCATGAGCTGCTCCAACACGCTATTTGGCAGCTTTTACACAGCCGGTATATGACATCAGAAAATAAGCAATATGAGATGACTGACTGGAGTCGAACTTCAGGAGAAGAATCTGACAGTTTATGGCTTCAATGAAAGCCTTTTACAATCTTTGATGACTGATAACACCTCCATTAAATTTATTATCAAGAGCAATCAATCCGCAGTATATGTTACAGCTTTAAATACGGTAATAATAGAGTTAGATTATAGGCTCTCACATGCAAGACACAATCACAACAAGGAGCCATTAATCCATTAGAACGATGGTTATCAACAGAAAAGGAGTAGATAAACAGAAAAACCGAAATGACTGGACGGGGAGCTATTGTGAAAGGTTCCATAATTGCTGATTTGTCTGTACCTTTTTTTTGTTTTTTTTAAGCCTGACTTTGCCTTAGGGGTTTGTACCTTGATTAAAAATACAGATTTGATCATGAGCTCTGAAAATATGTTCAATGCATTACATTTTTTTTTTTTTTTTTTTAAAGCAGCCTGTATCTATCTTCCCCTGCAAACTGTCTCCTATAAAAAAAATGACATCGTTCGAGGGAGTTAAAGTAAGTTGGTGAGCTTAAATGAAATCTTACATTTGATGTCTTACATCTGTATATATGTTCTTTTAAAAAGAAACAAGTCTTATAACACAATTTCACCGATAAAGAATAATATCTAAAGAATTGTAAAGAAGCCTTTAAAGTACATAATGAGGATTTGAAGGGTGTCCTTAAGGTAAATAGTAATCCAACATACAGTGCTAACATTATAGATGTTCGTATTATATGTTTTAATAAGCACCCCTAATTGCTGTATGGACAAGAGGAAGAAGGAAAGATAGAAACTAAACTTTGGTCTCGTGCTAAACACGAAGCTACGGCTAAATAATATTTATAAATGAATACAGCTAATTCATATTTACATCTTTTTTTTAAAGTAAACTACCAGCTCTACGTCAGCAATTTTGGTATCTTTGAGCATTTTAACATGGTAACTTTTTGTACCAAGCAGAGCAAGGCTTATTTCCCCCCAGCTTTCCATCTTCTCACTAAACTAGGTTAACCACTGAGCGCTGGTGAAAGGGCCCCTGAAATAACTTTTACCTAAGGCCCCAACAGACCCTAGAAACGTCACTGCATATTAAGAACCTACAATAACTACTCAATCTTAACAGGGTAGGATTTTTGATTTGATTTTTTAGTAAGTGACAAGATGTTGTAATCCATGCAAACACATTTGATAAATCAGAGAGGGTCGAATATATTAGGCTATAGGATTTTTGATTTTATTTTCTTATTAAGTGACATGGTGTTGGCATTCTAGCTGTCTCTGAAATGCTTCATCAGTTGTGCGTTACTGTGAGTGGTGTCAAGGTTTCAGCACAGAAAATCTGAGCCGATGTATGCAGCCCCAAAACAAAGCCTTTTCTTGATCCCTTTTTTAATTTCATGGATTCAAATCTTGATTTATTGAAGCTAAAAGGACTGCTGGCTTCAAGAACCCTTGAGGCATTTTGTTTGTTATCAGAATATGTTTGAAACATCATCTTCTGGGACTAAAGATTCGATATCGCAGTCAGTTGCCCCCCCCCCCCTAAAAAAGTGCACAACGGAAATCCAGAGCCTTAGGAGACTAATCAGGAATAAGGGTCAAAATGTCAAGACAATGAAACCTTCAAACAAAAGTAGCTTTTAGCGCCACTTTGCAAATACAAAAAAAAAAAAAAAAAAAAAAACCCTCAATGGTTTTTCACATCTAGTACACTCAGAGCATTACTCGTTTAGCTTGGCCTGCTGCCTCTGTCAGTTAAAAAAGCCAAAGCTCAGTGAAGGCTCGGAGCAGAAGCAGACTGATAATGTTACAATGTTGGATGTTAATGTTTTTTTTAACAAGAGCGGCTGACAGGCTATATATTCTCATTGAAAAAAATGATGAACAGTTATTAGTGGGTGCAAAACACTTTGGTAGGCTCAAACGAAAACTGAAAGAAACACTTTTTTGAACCTTGAGCTCTGAAACTGAAGGAAGTTTCCTCTAGTTTTTCACACACATAATGCACTCATGAACTTGTAAAACATGATACTTTTTACTACTATAATTATTTTTTTGTTCTAGGCTGCTGTTGCCACTTAAAAAACAAAGTTTTTAGATAGACAGCTTCACTTTAACCACAGCGTATTTGATTGGGGGTGGTGTTGGGGTGGGGGAGGACAATCCTCAGCCAAGTGAACCTCTAAAACCTTGACCTTTACTTCCCTAACGCCCACACACTCATTCTCTATCCTCACACACACACAAATGTATGTACACACACTAACAAACAGTGCTACATCGTGCGCGAAAAATAAATGCTCTGCGAGAGGAAGAGGTGATACAGTGAGATACACACAACTCAAACGCCCACACGTTGCATACAAACACACAAAAGCACACACTCTGGCCAAGTGACTGCACCACAGAGGTCATGACCCTTTGCGCCTGCCTCCTCCTCCATCTTCCATGCTGTCTGTCTGGAGGCAGATAGAGGCAAAGGAGGTGGGGTCAGAGGGGGGCAGGAAGAGGACTGGTGATTAGGATGGGGGGGAGGGGGGGCATCAGGGAGGGCGAACGTACCCCTGACCCTGTTCTTGGCAACAATCGTGCCACTCCAGGAGGAAAAGAAGGGAGAGAGGGGAGGCCTGGCAAATATTTGAACAGGATCCACACCCACAGATTAGATAGTGGACGTCAACACTCGCACACAGAGCTCCAGTAAGAAGAAGTAAGACAACTAGGTGCTCCGTGGAAAGCTGTGAGAAATGTATGTCCCCCTTGAGGATAAATCTGTTTAACAAAGTGATCCTCTGATGCTTCATGGGGGCAATTGTTGGATTCAATATTGCTAAAAATCTAGCACACATGGTAAACTTTTCATCCTCTAATACGCATCAGTGTATCAGCAGGGTCATTTCACTATTAGCATTATAATATTAACATGTAACATGCAGCTTAACAGAGCCATTGCAGAAGACCAGTTCGTTTTTTAATTCATCACTTTAAAGGAAGAATGTGCGACTTTTTGATCGAGTAGATGTCGCCCTTGAGCACCGGCATGAAACCAAAACAAACTGCTGTTTGGCCACGCCTCAGCAACACTGAATCCACCGCTCTCCTATGCTAATGGTAGCGCTCAATAGTTAGCCTGTAGCTTCACATTGCATGTACATTTACACAGAATGACCGTGATCTAAAAACACTAACGTGACATTCAAATAAGCAGTGAGTACAGTTTGATATTCTTCTTTTCTCTGGTCCCTCACTTAAACAGCTTTGATACGCAAAGGGGATAGCACAACGTAAATACGGCTAAGACATGATCACAGCCTGACTCCGAGAGATAGTTCTGCTATATTTATGTGCAAAATGTTGCACATTCTGCCTTTAAGACTTAGGGACATGTTCAACTTAAACTATGTTTAACACGCAGGTCAATGGGTTATTTTATGCAAAGAAAAAAATGGAAGACAAAATTGAAATTACAGTTCAATTTACACGTCAAAGTGGCTATTTCAGCTCAAAAAAATGCAACATCATAAAGTCATAAATCCCGATATGCAAAAAAATAATCCCCAAACATATAATATAATATTATGTGAGCCCAGGATTTTCAAATACAGCCGCTTTATTTCTGAATATAGACCAAAACTAATGAAGAAAAGACATCTTTATCTAAGTGACATGGAGTGATTGTGCTGAGCCAGCAGCTCTGTACATGAGCAAGTGAGCAAGGCCGGATACTGGAAGGAGTGAGCGAGTGAACAGTGGCCCTAGTATGAACAGACGGGTGAGGAAACGGGGTGGAAGGCATTCAGCAGGGGAGCTTTAGAAACGCAGGTGCCTTAATTGTCCTCCCATAAAGCCTCGGCGAGTGGGCAAACCTGTGAATGAGTGTCTGTTAAAAAGAGGGATGAATGAGGCGGCACGTGAATGAATGAAAGAGTGAACGAGTGACTGAATGAGAGGAATGAGTGGCTGGAAGAGTGAGCACTTTGTGGGGAAGCAGGAGGAACGTGGAGGGGGGAGGAAAGTAATGTATGTATTGTAAGTAAAAAAAAAAAAGTGAGGAAACATAGAAGATGGGTTGGTAAAAAAGAGAGAGAGGTGGGATAGGTGGAGGGAGTCATAATCAGGAGATAAGTGGGAGAGAGGCGAGACTTAAGAAGAGACAGTTGGTGTGATATATGGGAGGTAGAAAGAAGAAGAAAAAAGAGCAGGGGGACTGAAAAAAATAGATAATGGTGAAGAAGAAAAGGAAGAAGGAAGAGATGGGGGGCGGGTAGCAGACTACAGGATAAATAAAAAAAATAGGGGTGAGGGACTGAGGAAGGTTGAAAAAGGTGATGTAAAGTTGGAATTAAAACAGAATGTAAGATAGAAAAGTAAAAAAAATAGTGGTGAGGGACCCAAAAGGGAAGAAAGAAGTGATAAGATGGGAAGTAAGAGAAGAAGGGAGGGAACAAACAAAGAAACATAAAAAGAAATAGAAGAAAGGTTGGTTAAAGAGGGAGAGAGAGGAGAGGAAAAAGGGGATGGAGGGAGGCAAAATCTGGAAAGAAGGAGGGGAGGGACAGGCTATGTGTATGTATGGTAATTAAAACTGAAAGAAAAGGCACTTGAGATTAAAAAAAAAAAAAAGGACAGAAATAAGGGAGAGATTAAGGAGGCAAGGAGGGGGATGTAAATCAGGATGAGAGGAAGCAGGGTGATGCATAGAGTGGTGAAAAATATTTAAAAAATGTCAGGGAACAGGGCAAAATAAGAAAAAAGAGAACATTTGAAGATAAAATAGAAAAAAAGAGATAGCGATGAGAGAGGAATCGAGGGAGCAGAAATCAGGAAAGAAGGAGGCTAGTGACAGGTGAAGGATTTATGGGATGGGCAAAAGAAAAAGAAGGGGGATGAGAAAAAGAAGGAGAAATGGAAGAAAGGTGGGGTAAATGGAGGGAGAGACGGGGAGGGGGAGAGCAAAAATCAGGATAGAAAGGGGGGAATGAGAGAGGGGGGGGGGGGCAGACCCTTCTCAGACAATGTGACATGGCACACGCTATTAATTCTGGCTCAGCGGAGAGACCCTGCCTCGCCATCTGCTCAGGGTCAGGGGCGTTCGAAGGGGTCGGCGTCACGTCCAATCCCCCCACCCATCAGCACACACACGCACGCACGCACACTTATACAGAAGATACTGCCCCCCCCCCTCGTCCCTCCACTCCGTCCTCGCCTGGCAGACACCCGGCCTGGCCCGCGTGCATTTCCATAAAACAATTGTGGGCCGACCTGCTCCCGTGTCAGGTGGGCGGGGTTAAGAAGGGAGTGCAACGCCGACTAGCCTCTCTTTAACAATGGCCTGTCACATGAAAAGGCCCCTGGTGAACTTGATATACATTACAAAAGAGGCAGGCCCAGAGCCCGGCCCCGCCGACCTGCGGTTGAATTTGAGCTTGGCGTTCGTTCATTCGTTTGTTTGCAGTTTGAACTCCCCCACAACCCAACACAACCTCCCTCCTCTTAAACCCCACCCAAATCACACAAACACACACACACACACACACACACACACACACACACACACACACACACACACACACACACACACACACACACACACACACACACACACACACACACAAACACACACACACACACACATATGTGCGCGTGGCAGGCTGGTGTTAGATGCAGGAGATGGAGGAGTTGCACCTTGACTTAAGTTTTAGTTTAGTTAATCAGCAACAATTAGAATTGCTGATAAGGTTTTTTTTTAAGGCAAAGCGTCAGATATCCACTGGTTAAAGCAATAAGGGAAATAGCTGCGATATGGCGATGCATTTTTTTAATAGTGTTTGGTTGGTGTATTCTATAAAAGCCAAATAGATTGATTTTAAATGAAAAATCTTGATTTTAAAATCAACCATAGGTCTCAGATGTCATGCAGTAAGATTACAATATTTTCTATTAACGGTGGTTGAGTTAACATATTAAGTTTTTTTCCATTTCATTTTGTAATTCCAAATATAACTTAAGAGCATTCTATCCATTTTTTTTTTAATAACTGCTTTGTGGGATGGGTACTGGTAAAGCCTAATATAAGTCTTGTAACAGGAATTGAATCATCATCTTCACTATATCTACTCTATTGAGTATTGATTCTGGTACAGTTTTCCATCTATTTAAATCTTCATCGTCTTCATTTATGTTCTAAAATTTGATAACTATCTGTTTATAGAGTTTGTATGTCTCCAGCAAGGTAGATTCCTAAATATTTAATATACTTTAAGTCCGATTTCCATTTGTACCTAGTTTTGAGTTCTGCAGATATCTGTTTTGTAAACTTCAGTGCTTCACATTTACTTTCATTTAACGTATAGCAGGAGTGCTTACTGTATTCTAATATTGTTTCCATTAAGTTAAGGTAAGGTAAGGTAAAGATTGGTCTGGGGATAAACAATCAAATCGTCTGCATATAATGGCAATTTATGCTGTTCTTCTTTTATACTTACTCCTTTAATGTTTTCATTTTCCTGTATACTTTTTGCAAGAATATCTATGCAAATTGTAAATATAATTGGCGAGAGGATCTCGCTGTCTTGTCCCTTTAGGGACTGAAAACTTCCTGTACAGTGTGCCATTAACTTTTACTCTTGACATTTGATTTTTATACATTCCTTGAATACCTTTTTCACAGAACCCAAAACAATGTAAGATCTCAAACATAAATGGTCACAGAACTTGGTCGAATGCTTTCTCAGCATCCAGTGTGACAAGTAAAAGATTTATGTCATAATTCTTTGCAGAGTCTATAACATTCAAAGTCCATCTGATATTATCTGACAACAACCTATCAAGGATTGAAACCACATTGATCATTGTCTATCTGGTACAATATCCTTTAATCTGGCTATAATTGAAGTTAGTATTTTATGGTCAGTATTCAATAATTATATCGGCCCATAGAAGTAATGGTATCAGCTGTATTTTAAATGTTTTATAGAATTCATTAGTGTATCCGTCATATCCTTGTGTTATGCCCATTTTTAGTTTTTTTATTTGTTGTGATATCTCTTCTGCTGTAATGTCCCTAATTATCTCGTTAGTTAGTTTTATCTTCTCAAACCTGTTTTAAATAATCTAGAAATGTTTTAATTTGTTCAAACTCTGTATCTTTTGCTTCTCCTTTATAGAGTCTTTCATAATATTTAGCAAATTCTTCAGCTATTTTGTCTTTTTCTGTTACAAGTTCTAGCCCACTTCCAGTTTTCAGTTTAGTGATTTATGCTGTTTTGTTCTGCTTCTTATGTCTATATGCCAGAAATTTAAGGAATTTGGACCACCGTCATAATTTTTCTGTTTTGCACATGTAATTAATGTCCCCACTTCCTCTGTTCGGATTCTATCCAAACTCTTTGTATTTCTTTTTTAACTCAATTTTTAACTTTAGTTCATTGTTATTTTTACATTTCTTCCAAACATTGCATTTGTTGCTCTATAATGTTATAATATTTTAAACGCCACGTATGATGTTGCCCATGTAACATGGGCATATAATTTAGTTCCATCCAAGTAATTGGATTCATAGTATCATTTATCTCTAAGTATTATTTAAGTAAATTATTCATTTACCTACAAATATTTGATCTAGCAAGAGGGAGTTATTAAACCTCCATAATTTTTCCCCTTCCTTTATGTTAAGTTTTAAATTGAATGTCACTATGGCATGATCTGATAAGTCTCTTGTGCCTATTAAGCATGTTTCAACTAACTATGAGTCCAAATTCTGAGATTGCCCCACTTAAACTTGATTATGCTTTATCTGCTCTATGGGGTTTAGTGTTATTTGTCTTCTTATTCGTTATTCGCTATTTGTTTTGTGTTTTTTTTTCTCTGTTTATGTTAACGTGTGTGTTTAACTACTCACAGTAATATTTGGGACAGTAAAATGCACTTAGTGATGCTTTCCACAAGTCCTCTTATGTCAAATCCCAAATTAAATACTTGTATAAACGCAGTAGAACTGAGAAGCTCCTGTTCTCTATGCAGACCATCGCGTGCAAAACCTGGCAAAGCCACCAGCTCTGGGGTCTTTAATTCTGTTGGTGCTTAATGTTGGGATTAGCCCTAAAACAAGAGAAGATCAGACGGCTGGAAGAGGTATCACTGTGTCAACACACAACTTCCTCTCTACTTCTCTCTTTCACTGTCTAAAACCATCCATCCATCCATTGCTGCCCATTTTATCTTCAACAAAGGAAAACTTCTTCATTTTCTTGCCCTCTTCAGTGTGTGTGTGTGTGTGTGTGTGTGAGCGAGTGTGTGTGTCGTAGAGATGTAAATGGGTGAGGAGTTTAAGTCCCTCCTATGCAAGGCCCCACAAAGCTAAATCCCTTAATCTGCTCTCGGACACGTCTGGAGGGCAAAACAAACAAATAGGATCCCCCTCGTCATCCTCCTCCCTTCTACCGCCAAGTCCACACACACACATGAATAAAGATCCCCCTTGAGCCACCTCCCCCCCCCCCCCACCCCCTCCCCCCCGACCTGAGCCCCATCATTGAACATGACATCACTGGGAGGAGAGGTTGACATTAACCCACTCAAGGTTAATGAAGTGAGGTTGTGACCTCAAGGCTGACAATTCAAATCACAACAGCGAATGTCTCTGAAAAAGCCTTGTTCTCCAAATCAAGAATGAAAATTGTCTTCTTCCTTTGTTTAGTCTGCAAAATGCAGATATTTGAACATAATGTTCAAAATAAAGAGAAATAATGTTACTTATTATAGTATGTTCCAATGATAAAAACTGATATTAATCATTGTCTATGGTTATGAGAAAACAAGTAGTGCAGTATTTCCATTCAGTAAGGTTTCACATGAAAGTGGAAGTAAAAGTAATATTGCAGATAGTCTTAATAAGTGTAATGGATTCTTAATATTGCACATGGCATCTCAAATTGAACTTAGTTTTTCACAATTATAAACAGTGACAAGATATGAAAAATTATATAATGGATATAACTATGACTAAAATGTCATCTGACTTCTTTCTTAACACCTGGTTTAATTAAATCAGCTGCAAGAGGACTTTTCTTCTTGAGTTTAAAAAGATATCAACTGATGTAGATATTGTTACGGTTTAACTGTTTCATATTTGTTGATGTCATATTGCATTATTCCTTATGGAAATACAAGGTGTTCCCCAGGGATGTATTCTAGGGCTTCTGCTGCTTTCCATATACATTGATAATATCTTGTTACTTGTATCCTGTAACTTTTAATATTTTTTGCTGCACTGGATATCTTTAAGGTTCAAAATGCATTTATCTAATTTTGTAATGAATACTGGCCAATGTCCATTCAATCCTTTCACCAGCAAAGTGGAGGGTGGTGGGGTGTTTCTTGCAGAGGTCAAAGTCGAAAGGTCAGTAGATCAACGTTATTCTGTCAGGAAGAGCAGCTTGTATGTCAGCTTGTGACCTTGAGGTAAAAAGACTGAAAGATAAAAAGCTGTGTGTAGAGGTTAGGATAAAAACTCACTTAAACAAAACCACCCAACAGATGTTAAATGTTAGGAGACATAGACGAAGATAGACTCACAATATAGCTGAAGCCAAAAGTGAAATGTGAATCTATTTATATACATGCATATGTGTCTTGGTTGTCTGTATTTAATCTGACCTCACTTCTTTCTTCCCCCTTTTCTGCCAATAATACAACCTTATTACCTTTAAATAAAAACATCTTCCCATCTTTTCCCCTTTCTCTGTTTCTTTCTGTTCATTTTTAGCCTTTTCCTGCCTTCGCTGTGGGTTACCTCGGACTCCTGACTGGGTGGGAGCTGCGATGGGCCAAAACAGTGATGTCACTGTTATTTTCAATACGGGTGAGCTCATTGGATGAAACCACAGAAGCGCTGGCATCCAAGTGTCAGGGAACAAGCAGCCAGGCCTTTGCTAGCCTTTGTTAGCATTACATCTGGGGAAAGGATCCGGGAAAATTTCTGGTGGTTTTCAATGTTTCTTTCTGTCTTTCTATCTATTACCCTTTATCTATTATTCTAAGGAGCTATAAATGAGAAGGGATGCATAAGTGAGAAAGCTTAGTGAAATGATGGGGAAGGAAAAAAAAAAATATATATGATAAAAGACAGCAGAGTTTGGCTCATTTGTGTCAAGGAACAAATTGGCTATTTGTGGCCAGCAGCTACGGGCTAGTTGACCATGACTTGGAAAGAGTGACACTGTCATGCAAGATGTCTTAGAGGACTGATGAAACACCAACTGCTCTCCCCCAGTAGTTCAAGTTTAAAGTAATACAGTTTCTGTGGACTTTTACATAGATGCAGATGCTAAAAGTTTTTCATCACAAGTATGTTACATCAAAAGCATGTTTTAGGTATCTCCATGTGCTTAATATTTGCTTTTATCAAAGGAAATATCCCCAAGAAAACGTGAAAATAATGGACCCTTAAAAAGACAGGTAAGTTTCTGCTCCACCATTGTTGTTAAAGAAGCTGATATCAGAAGCCCCGCCTCTTCTTGATTTTTATTGGTCGGTGAGATAGGATCGTCAACGCTGAGCACAGCACTATTCCAAAAGTTGACTTTTTTTTTTTTTCAAATGAAGGTGGTGAGTGCAGTGAAAAAAAACAGCTAACACCGAGGCCAAGTCCTGTTTTTGATGTATTTTGGGGGCATTAATGAAGAGATAGGACAGTGGATAGAGTCGGAAATCAGGGAAAGACAGTGGGGAGTGACTTGCGGGAAAGGAGCCACAGGTTGGATTTGAACCTGGGCCAGCCCGCTTGGAGGACTATTGCCTCCACTAACCACTGCGCCACCAGTGCCCCCTAGTCCTTGTTTTGAATAGTTTTTACGCTGCAGTCCGTCATCGCCACGGTTTTGCACCGTCGGACGGCGCGCGCCCTGCCCCACTGGATCTGTTTCTTAAACGTGAGTGCAGCGGAGCTTGCTAGAAGGAGATTTCAAGGTTTCAAATCAACTCATCTGTGGACTAGGCCTGAGAGCGTTTTTGTGTGAACGCTGAACTGCAACTTATAAGTTTGACTTCCAATGTATCGCTGTCTGCTTCTGATTTTTACTCATTATAAAACAAAATTTTATAGTCAGTCTTAGTTTTGTGTACTTCTGCTTCCCTTTGCGTTCATATCAGGTAAAGTACATCAATTCCTCCAGCACACATGATTATCTTAATATTGTCCTGTATGAATGATGTGCCAATCTTATAAAATCTGTTATGTGTCCCCATTCAAGATTAATTGGAAGAACTACGGACATGTTTTTTCCTTATGTGCATGATGCAAATCCATTTTTACAATAATCTCGGATTATAAAAACTCTAGTCTGAGTCTGGCCTTACTTGGAAACTAACTCCTGGAAACCAAAAGGCACAAGTGTTGTTTATTTTTAAGTGCAATTTTCCTTCATTATAATGTAGAACCCTTTTTGGCATGCACAGTTTTGATCTAACACAAACATCCTAAATTAAATTATATACACAACAATTTGAGGAATAAGAGTTGCTGGAAATCGGGCCTATTGTGTGCACACACTGACTGCCAAGGAAACTCTTTAACACAAACCCACACATGCTAAATGTAGGCACGTATACATGAATTTATACAAGAGGAGGCAAATAGTAACACATTGAAATGCATTTACTACAACTGACAGAGATAAAGACGAGATTTTCTGCTCTGTGGGTCAGGCTATGTGTGTGTGTGTGTGTGTGTGTGTGTGTGTGTGTGTGTGTGTGTGTGTGTGTGTGTGTGTGTGTGTGCGCAAGGGTCAGTCTGGGCAGTAGTCCAGACTGCTAAGGAGAAAAAGGAGTGAGTTACCACACGAGGTGGATCTGGGCACTGTGCCAGTCAACCTCACACACACACACACACACACACACACATTTTTTGTGATTTTGTCAATGCCCATAGGCAGGTCTGACCACTCGCTGCCACTGCAGACACACTGCGTACACAGTAAGAGGTGAAAAAAGAAAGGAGAGAGGATGAGGAGAACGGGGGAAGAGCTGGAGTTGGCGGGAGGCAGCTGATAAGGTGTGTGTGTGTGTGGGGGGGGGGGGGGGGGGGGGAGGCTAATAATGAGGTGAACAGAATGACGAGAAAGACAGGGAAATAATTAAGGAAAAGGAAGAAAATGGAAATAGGGACAAGAAGATGGCTGTGTTGTGTTTGTTGTAGGAGGTGCAGTAAGGGGTTCATAGATATAGAAAGAGAAGGGGGGGGGGGTCATCCGTAGGGGGGAAGATAGAAAAAGGAAAAGAAAAGCTGTGGAAAAAGGCAAAATGGGTGGGAGGGACCGACTGGAAAGTGGATAAGAAAAATGAGTGCAGGCAGAGGATATGTGTGAGAAGCAGAGAGATAGCAAAGAAAAATTAAAGAATACCTCGAGGGAGTAGCCATGTTGAAAGAAATTACAACATGGCTACTTAGCAGATGCTTTTATCCAAAGCGACATACATCAGACAACACAGGCAAGAATCTAGAAACAAAAAGTCTCTTTTTTTAGACATTTTACAGTAAATCCATGACAGTAAACACAACCTTAAAGTCTCCTTGTGATTATTTATCCATGTTTCCAAGTTGAAAACAGTTTGCTGTCATCTTAGCCATCCCATTATGCATGAGGTTGAGTCAATCTCCTAATCACATGACAATCTCCCTGTCTCTTATCATTGGTTTTTATACTAGCAATGCACCCAAAAATGACATGCACAGCAGCAAAAAAAAAGGGTAAAATCTATTTTACTGATAACATAAACAGTACAACACCAAGTGCAAAATGAGCATTACATGGCTATATGTTTTTCGTTTCATTCCGTTATTACATATTTTATTTGGCATTTTGACACGGAAATCGATCACTAATTATTTCAGAAGACAAACTATTCACTCCACCAGTTGTCTTTGTCAGTTTCATATTTGCTTAACGCCTCATGTTTCACGCGTTCATGTTTTATTATTTTTTGCTGCACTGGATATCTTTAAGGTTCAAAATGACTTTATCTCATTTTGTAATGAATACTGACCAATGTCCATTCAATCCTTTCACCAGCAAAGTGGAGGGTGGTGGGGTGTTTCTTGTAGAGGTCAAAGTCGAAAGGTCAGTAGATCAACGTAAATGCTGTGTCAGGAAGAATAATTAAGCATGAAAACATTCAATCTTGTATTGCAACTTTTAGATAAGCTAGCACATAATTAGACTTTTGTGCTGCAACAATCACAGAAAAGAACGATGTTTGTTTGACTTGACTATATATATGACTTGAATATTGATCCAAAAAAAGGGACCAAAAATCAGCTAAACAAAAACAAAAAAAAGAACGAAAAAGTCTCCCTTCAAAGAGGTTTGAAATCCCAACAAGGACAAGGCCATCCTTGTGACCTTAACAGCAATGAGTGCTGAATTTCCTGTTGCTCTGGCTGCTGTTGCTTGCACTCCAATTTCTAGGGTAGGCCTATATAGGCAAGCAGGAAAAATAGAGAGACATTCGGCAAGACTGGAGCATTGAGAATGAAAGAAAGAAAGAAAGAAAGAAAGAAAGAAAGAGGGACTGAGACAGAAAATGAGAAAGAAAGAACGTCTGTGTTGGTGCCAGAGCGAGGTATAGGGTTTCCTAATACTTGTTTTCCTGACTTAGCCGTTCTCCTCACATCACACTACATATCGCAGGAGAAGATAGAGGTTTTCGGAAAACTGAGCCCAGTTCCCTTGGGCTATTCCCAAACCTGCGCTCCGGTTACACCACCACGTTCCAGAGCGCAATTCCTCAGTGTTGAGCTGGGTTTACTTAGGCAGACTCCTCGCTCCTCAAAAAGTGCTGCACAATCAACCCCCAGAGCACTTAATCTCTGTTATTAGAACTCGGCTCCTATCAGTCCTCTTCCATCTAAATATTATTGGAGGCAGAGACAATAAGAGATGCCATTAATATGTGGAATAACATCAGGAGTGTAGAAGAAGTCTATCTCCTTTTCACTTTACATTTGAAACTAATGTATTGATGAATTTATGGAATTTTATGGAATCTCTGCTCAAATATATGAAAATAAAGACTCCATACAAATTCTGTGGAAGATGAAGTTAAATGTGGCTGAAATGAAATGCAAACGATCAATTAAGTTCTCGTACAATAGAGTGTTTCGTCTCACTCTTCTAACATCCAGAGAGTTACCCGTCAAGCTTAGTTGTCCACGGCCCATATGGTTGATCTGATTGCTTGCTTACAAACGTGGCAGAGAGTCCAAAGATGCAGAAGTCACATGGATAAAAACAGAAAAGCCAATTTGTAACCTGCAGAAATAACGTAAACATGTAGCTGTACAGCAGGGGAAAATAACATGTAGTTTAAAATTCCTAAAATTGGTGGTTGATGTGGTGGCTATGCGGTTTGACATCAGCTTGTGCATTCAAAAGCTATGACTGCCAAACCAAACTGTTTGGTAAGATACCATTTTAATGTTGAAAAAGGTTGCAGGAAAAAAAAAGCAAAAATGACCAAAAACTCTGAAAAAACATTAAGAGATTTTTATTTTTATTATTTTTATTTTATTTATCGTCTTGTGACTCTTACAGTTATTTTATGAACCCCTTGAGGCTGGTTCTGAACTGCTGATTTGGGACCCAAGTCCTGAAACAATCTTTAGACCTGCAGGAGGAAGCAAAGTTATTTTGAGTAAACCGTTAACGTCAAGTCTGATGTGAAATGATTTCTTTAAAAATGTTTAACGGTGGTCTTTTGCATTTATCTTCTCAGATCAGCTGGCACCAAAAGGAGCCAATGAGTCTGTTGGTTTTGTGACTTACATTTAGGAGTTTAATGGTTATTTCCATCTCAACTTTGCAGATGATTTGACAAAATATGAACAATATTGGTGTAATCAACGAAAAAAAAAAGTACAACCAAAAGATTCATCACTAATTTTACCTTAAGCTCGATGTTATGCTATTTATAATTTTTTCAAGACGATTGCACGAGGGTGCAGTGGTTAGCGCTGTTGCCTCACAGCAAGAAGGTTCCTGGTTTGAATCCCAGTTTGACAGGGTTTTTATGTGTAGAGTTTGCATGTTATCCCCGTGCATACGTGGGTTTTCTCCGGCTACTCTGGACTTCCTCCCACAGTCCAAAGACATGCTTGTTAGGCTAATTAGTGACTCTAAATTAACCGTAGGCTGGTTGTCTGTCTCAATATGTCAGCCCGGTGATAGACTGGCGTCCAGGGTGTACCCCGTCTCGAGCCCAATGACAGATGTGATTGGATCTGGAACGGGAAATGCGGTATCAATAATGGACTGATGGATTCATTCAAATAGGTTTTGCTTACTTTGCACTTTCTTTATGGCAATGTGGCATGTATGTGAGTACACAATTATTACAACAAACAAGGAAAGTAAATACGCTTTATCAGCTCAGCGCTACTTTAGAACAGTAGTAATTTGGATATTTACTTTCAGTCCTAGCTGTCTGTGGTGTATCTGACATGTTCCACACTACACTGTAGGTAGCAGGCAGGAGGCAGACAACACTGTGCAGTAGAGTGCATTAGGAATCCAGAAACCACAAGTACATGTTGGTTTTCCTTCTCTCTTGTCTTCCACCCCTCAACCCCAAGCCAAACCGCTCTTTCTGATACCTCAGCCTCTGTCCAAATGATTCATTCAACCATCCACCCACTAAAGAAACACTGAAACAAAGAGCGAGTTCGCTACATTAAACAGCCTGTGCTTTCCTGAACCACATGTAGTCAAGTATTGCGCACCCGCAGTCCAGAACATAGAAAGACACGTATTCACTAATCCAGATACACATACTCCAGATGACATGCTCTTTTTCATAGTATCCCACAATATCCATCGACATCTGGAGTTTCCTGCAGCGACGCCTTCAGGGCAACATCATTCAGCAAATTCACAAAAGCGAGATTATTTATCAAATTCACTATGGCAACATCATTCACCATCTTCACATGTTGGCCATAACACTGCATGCTGGAAGCTTAATTTGTTGTTTTAATATTAAAGTATGTGATTCACTTAATAAACATAGAGTATCTGACAAAATGTTACTTCACTGCTTGTCAATGATCAGTACTTAAAAATACTGTAGATATTCCAGCGGATGTTCACTTTCTCATCTAATTATTTTTTTAAAACAGTAATGTTAGTATCTGGCCACTTCCTTGCTAATA
This sequence comes from Labrus bergylta, assembly GCF_963930695.1. NCBI lineage: Eukaryota > Metazoa > Chordata > Actinopteri > Labriformes > Labridae > Labrus > Labrus bergylta. Next base: position 14,422,193 of record NC_089216.1, read on the forward strand.
TTAGCTGTTTTGGCTAGTTGCTAACAAATCATTTTTTGTATGATAAGAAAGCCATACGTTCCAAGCTAACATTGATGTTAGCTAGCAAGTGGTTGAATGTACTCAAGCTCTGGTCTTACATTCCCATGAGCTGGGAATGTATCCCTTTCTTATTATAATGTATGATACGTTTTCAAAAATGTATTTTAGCATTCAACTACTTCCTAGCCTAGAACATTTAAATGATAAAACAGGCATAGCATTAATTCCAATCAAACAATAATCCTTACTCGGAAGTGATTTAGGACTAACATCATTGTATACTTTAGGCTCTGAGTCCACAGCTGTACTATCATATCACATACGGTGAATGGGTTAATAAATAAAGTGTTTAAATTTAAATTAAGGTTTGAGGTATGTTATTAAATATTTTATTTTTTTGCCGAACAATCAGAACCAGTATTACCACAATCATTTATTTTTTATTTCTCCATATAAAACTGAAAACCAGATACACGGCATGTCAGTGGAAAATAGCGGCCGTGCTAATATAATGAATTCCTGCCACGACAGGTCCTGACTCACTTCTAGTGCCGACCTGACATGACATCATCCTTTTATTCCCCCCTTCTCTCCCTGTCTTTTTATCCCTCCGCACCCTTCCCACTCGAACAAAACGCAGTGTTCCAATACAAATCATCCAGCCCTGTCCTTAATGACAGGGTAGAGCTAAGTGATGCCAGGGGGGGCAGGAGAGCTGGAGGTACTTTGGTCTGGGATGCTGCCCGTTTAGGATGCCTCTGCTGAAACATGTGGTTTGCGCTCGCTCTTTTCTGAATGGAGAGGCACTGGAGGGATGGATGGATGAGGAGAGCAGGAAAAAGGGAGACCACAATGTAAGCTCGCAGCCTAAAGGGAGAGATCTTGGTAGCTCAGGTGGGATATGATTTTGCTTTCATCTTGGGGTGGATTTCATGTGTGGATGGCGTTAAAAAGCAGACCCTTTGGGCATTATATGAGGATGAGGTTCATAAATGCAACTCAATCGTTTCTGCAAATTTCCTACTGACATCAGTGCATATGGGTGCTATTTAATCCTGTGGTTAGGTTTAGGGTTATGCATACGACACGGCCATGGTTTATTTTTGACCCGCAATTGCACGTACAGTGGAGACGTACAAATGTAGGAAATAATGAAGTTCTGAAACAGTGGTGGAAAGAGAATCCTCTCCAAGGTTTTAAAGCGATTCAAATGAATACAATAATACAATTTCCACACGCTTAACTTTAACTTGTGTTGCTGCCCTGAGAGGCTGAGACTTAGTGAAAACCGAGCAAGCAGGCGCTGTTTCTGATGTCATTACAGGTCAAATTTGAAGTCATTTGACAGAAATGTAAATAACATCTTAAAGCTTGTAACAAGTCACAAGTCAATAGCTCATCTTTATGAAAAAGTCCATGAAAAATAGTCAGTTGAGTCGTATCTTTAGTCATTTAAAAAACGTTTGGTCTTCAGTCTTGTAATTTGAAAAAGTTTTAAGTCTGCTTAGAAAATCAAATCAATATCTCAAGTCATGTGGTAACAAAAATTCCATGAAATCTAAATAAGGATGTGTCTAATTTATGTCACTATTCATTCAAAACAAGTCCATGTCAAGTCTTTTTTTGTACAAAAGCTTTTAATGGAAAATCACAAATCAAAATGAATACAATAGCAAGTCCCTCTCTTTATATCCTAATGTAGAAGTTCATGTAAAATTACAGCTCATGTGAGGCTACTGGTAGTTGAATCCTAAGTCATTTGAGAGTAGATTCAACGTCGTTTGATGGCAAGTCTCAAGTCCATGCAAGACCACACCTATTCATTTAACATCTGACACAATGAAAGTCAAAATCTCAAATTATTTATGCCATTTGAGACAAGTCTTTATCATGTCTCAGAAATTTCAATAGCAAATCACAAGTCGATTCACAAGTCATGAGGTTTCAAGTTAAAGGAAGACCGTGAGATATTTTACACATAAACACAGCAGAAATCAAGTATATGCACTGTAAATGTCTCTCAGAGTCGTTACTGTCGACAATGAGTGAGGAGCACGAGTCCCACTGGCTGTGTTTACGTCAGGTTAACATGGACGGGACGGCCGACTCTTCTCGCGTATAAAAGCAGTTTTAGTCAAGGACTAGAAAAAAAACATAGCCTACTGACTGCTTGATTTTCTGCTGTGTTAGTGTTTTTAGATCATGGTAATTCCGTATCAATTTATATGCAATGTGAAGCTACGAGCTAACTAAAGTGTGCTAACCTTAGCCTGCTAACACAACAATGCAAGCCAAAGGCAATTGCATCTCAAGCCAAGGACAGTTTTGTCCGGCTCTTGAGCTAAACTCCTTCATGCAAACTGGAGTGGAGGGGGGTTGGAGGGGGGTTGGAGGGGTGTCGCTGGAGGAGAGCGGAGGCTTTAGTATGGCAGAGGTGTTGCCAAACAGCTTTGTTTTGGTTTATTGCTGGTGCTCAAGGGCGACTTCTACTGGATCAAAAAGTGCCACCTTCTGATAAGTTCCAAGTTCCTATGGAAGGTTTTAAGTCAAATAAGTACAAGACATTTAAGACTTTTGCAAGTTAAATATTAAATACATCATCAATACATCATTTTGAAGAAGTCAAGTCTCAATCTTTGTACGTGCAAGATTCAAAAATCAAGTCTCACATTATTTGAGGAATCAGCTTGATTTGTCATGGCTTTTAATACCGAGCCTTAAGACAAGTCCCAGTCAGTTCTCAAGCATTTGTGACAGGCCAAGGTCAAGTCTAGAGACCAAGCTTAAAGTAATTCAAGGCACTGTAAGTCAAGTTTTAAATCATCTCAAGTCCGTCAGGATAAGTTCAAATGAAACTTCGCTTTTTTATGATTGTGTCTTTTTTTCTCCTCCAGTACTGCTTCATGAACTAACCAGTTTCCCCTGATTTTACCAACATTAGGGACTTGAACGTTTATCTTTTCGGCCAAGGTAAAATCTCGCCATGTCCTCATTTTTGTGACTATAATTTTTCCACGTTTGTATAACACTGTGTTTTAATAGAAGAAATTCCAAAAGGAATTCCAAAGGAGTTGAAGCACTTTGTATGTTGCTCATCAGCAAAAATCAATCAATCAATAAATGCAATGGCTACCCATTGAAAAATACATGAGACTAAGAGACTCATTGCAGATTTTCCTTTCTAGAGCCTTGAGAGTTTTTGAACATGTGAGAAGGGTTAATGCATTGAACAGATACAGTTGAAATAAAAAAATAAAACAGCCTCGCTAATAAAATGGACAATTCAATTGTGACAAATCTGCTCTGGTGCTCCGAATGATCCTTGTCTCTATTTGATATTAGCCACATGTGAACCTGGCTGCCTGCTGCTGTGCTATAAACCTGTCATTGTTCTGGGTCAGCTCCCTCAGGATGTCCTGAAGTCCCACACATACACAACACAAGAAGACACACAAAAACACACACTGCACAGAAGGATCCCTCCTCTTTCTTAAGTGGTGAGCGGGCCAAGAGCGGACGGCCTGTGTTCCATCATGGCGTCCAAAATTCCACGACTTTCCCAGAATTCCCTGCTCGAGCCAAGTCGTATATTCAGTTGTCATCCACTAGGCCCTAATGAAAACCCACGAGGAACCCGGAGGCACGCAGTGTCTGCTCACCCACACCCCATTTACACTAAAGTGAAAATGCACACCAAACATGACTCATCCCGCACTACTTTTGGATGCTAAATATCCATCAAAAATACTTCTTCATATACAGCTGTGGATACGCCATAGGCTATAGGTTTGACTTATTGAATTAACTTACCCTGTGTATAAACCACTAATGATAGGAAACACTTAATCTAGCGCCATGAAAATAGCAGGGTATCATGGGTATTTTCAACACTGTGAATCATACAGCCCAGTTGTACATTGTGTCCAACTAAAACACGGCTCATATGTCTTATTAGATCATAATATCATGCATTTTTATCAATCTTTTATTGCATCGCCTGCTGTTTAACAGCTCTCTGAAATTGCATACCTTCTGTATTGTTCACTATAATATAACATTGAAATGCTGCCTTGGGGTTAAAGTGTTTATTTTGATTTTGTCCCTATAAGACTAAGGGGAAATAAAGCCCCATGCCAGGAAATATACATGAAAATGGGCCTGCCGAGTATAAGAAACCTTTTTTTTAAAGAGCTTACCATACTTATTTTAATGCTAGCAAAGGCTTTGATAGGCCGCAGACGTATTTTCACAAACGTGTCAAGTAGTAAGGTGCCTTGTAAATCACTTTCTCCTGCACTCTTTTCTTAGCCTTTCTGAGAGGTTTGGAAGGACAGCATGATTGCTTACAGTTCTGGCCCTCTTTGTCAGTAAGCGTGCCTAAATCAACAGCCTCCCTGCTATTTTAGTGCATATAAGACATTTTTAAGGTTATAATGGGACTGTGAAACGGAAACCTGCTGTATAACATGATTGACGGCTGAGGCTCAGACGGTGGTGGTGTAATGCCATGCGTTTAGAATCTTTGACCGTATTATTTCAATCAGTCTGTGTGCATGTGTATATGGGGTTTTGTAGGTCTCTGTTAATTAAACAGTAGATGTAATTGTGGTTTTGCTTCCATAGAATCAGTGGAACGTGGGACAAAGAGGGGAAAAGATGGTTAGCATGATGAGGTCGGTCCATAACAAAGATTTTCCTCCTCATTTAAAAAATACTGAGGGGATAAAATAATAACTTTTTTTTCCAGCCTTCAACTCCAACTAATTGCTTAGAACTTTCCTCTACTGATCACAAGTGGAACATCAGCCAATCACCAGTCCTTTTGGCAGTGGTAAGAAACATTTGAGAATTTCCTACTCACCTCATTCAGAGGTGTTGTTTAATCACATCCACTGGCTGCCTGAACAGCCAAGGAGAAAGAAGGATATGTTGAGTTTGGCAAAAAACAAAGTAGGGACCATTTTGACTTTTCACTGCTGTAGTATGCTTTTGTGGTATTTGTTTTGTATTTATTTATTGTACTTAGTTATATTTTTTTCTATTTCGAAAAGCCAAAAAAAAAAAAGACGAAGTAAGCCAACAGTGTTTGGGTTACAAGACATTTCATTGGATCAGGCATTCTCTGGAATAAAAGGCAGGAAAAGAAGTGTGGGCAATAACAAATAAGTATGCTGAATTTTCTCCCTAGATTAATATTTCAATTTGTCCTCTGTGTGAAAGTCTTCTTCCCAAGTGATGGCAGCAAAATGCGGTAAACAAGGCTAACAGTCATGACGCTCTGTAAGGCTGTGATTAGACACAACAATGCGCTGGGCTAAATGCTAACAGTAGCATGCAAACATGGTCAAAAATGCTGGATTTTAGCAGGAGAACTGTGCCCGTGTGCAGAATCTTTGTTCAGCGTGTTCGCTTACATCGGCTAAAGAGCACAAGCAGAAGGTCAGGTTTGTTTAAAAGGAGTTAGGTATGGAGCAGACTGGTGGACAAAATAGGACTAAATTAAAAGTTAAGGGATCGCCAATGGAAGATTAATATGTTTACCAAATTTAATGGTTATCCATTGTACATTTTTAGACATTTTTCACAAAATAACACAAATGTTAACCTCGTTGCCGTAAATCAAAGCTAACAGGATCACCGAGGCCATCAGGATACTTCACAGAAGTTTCCTCTAAAACACTAGGTAGATGTTGGAATTCAAACGCTGAGGACCTTGAAGGTTAATGGAACAACAGATCTATTAAGGGCAGACCAAGTCAGTTTAAGATTCTGTAGCAACCCATCCAAAAGATTTTAGTTTTTTAGATTTATTTTGGGGCTTTTTGTACCTTCATTGGAGAGATAGGACAGTGGATAGAGCCGGAAATCAAGGAGAGAGAGAGAGTTGGGAATGAGATGCGGGAAAGGAGCCACAGGCCGGATTCAAACCCGGGCCGCCCGCCTGAAGGACCACAGCCTCCATACATGGGGGGCCACCAGCGTCCCATCCAAAAGTTGTTTAGGTAATTTCATAGTTGAGCAAAGGTGTGGGCCAATTCTTCAACCAAGAGACAAACGTACGCTATAATGAAGACCATATCGTGCTTTGATTTTATCATGACTAAAACCTGATTGAGCCACTAAGAGACCTATGCTGTCATCCTTAGACTGATGACTATCTGTATCTTTTAGCATGGTTAGAACATCCTAACATGCCAACGTAAAAAAAAAAAAAAAAAAAGTTTGTCAGCACGTGGAAGTTTTCACTTTCATCAAAAACAAGAATAGCATAAACTAGCATTTTAAATCTTGAAAAAAAAAAAAAAAGATTTTAAGAAATTTTAACTCTTGATTAAAAGGTTTACGTTTGAAATAAGATCGGCTAAAATGTGATTTTAAGATGCAAAAACCGAATACCATGCCATGTGAAACACAGCTGAATCACGGGCATGGCTGGGTGGGTTAAATATCTCTACCTCTTGATTACGACTGAAAATGATATCTAAGAAGAAGCAAAGTACATATACACCATCAAGACATCATCTACTGTTTAGCATTGTTTCTATATGCATACACACACAGCTCTAACTACGAACTGACACACCACAGCAATGAACTGCAATGCCTTCACGACTGGGCAACAGAGATGCAACCTAAAACAAACCATAATTATCTATTTGTGGTCCCGCTTCAGGCAAACATGAACATAATACAACAGCACACACACGATGTTTGGAGTTCCAGTAAGTTCCACAACCACAGTTCAGGCTCCAGGGGATACTGAGTTCCTCTTATGAACGTTTTTTTTTTCGTTCCTGAATGACACACACACACAAACACACACTCCTGTGCCTTTTTTTTTCCTGGACATTGCTTCAGACTTATACTATCTGTTTCCACAGCTTTGAGCATGCTGACCCAAGAATGTGGACAGCACTCCGGTGCATTGTTTTACAAGGCTGAGCAGAGAGTTTGAGATATAGACTTTTGCTTGTGTGTGTGTGTGTTTGCCCTTGAGTGATGAATTTGTTTTAAAGAGACAAACTGTGACATTCTTTGATTTTGTTTTTTCATTTTTGGCTGCATCTTTGGTGAAATGTAGTCATCGTTTCACAGAGCTGCACACAATGAACTGTCAATATAATGCGTCATCCTGATGAAGAATGAAGATGTTGGTGTTTTCGAACTCCTTTGATTTAGAGATTCATCCAAACACACTGTGTAAACACTTCTAAAGCCTTCACAGGGTCCAGAGTGAGCTTTGCAAAATGTAATGCCTTCAGTAATGTCGCTCGAGTCAGCATTGGTCAGGTTTAAGCGTAGATTTAAAAGAAAGTCTTTTGTTGGAGGAAGTCAGCTTGACTGCAGTATGCTCCCTCTTTGTGTCTGAGGCTACAGCTAAGTCACTTCAGTCAGGTGAGCTTAGTTATACTGGAGGTAAAGTAGTTAGCTGATTTCTGGTTCTGTCTCATTGTTATTATATCCAGTTTCTTTTGCTTGTTTTAAGTCGGATATTTTTTCCCATTATTTTTTTTCTCACGCTAACAGAAGCTCAAATGCTAATTCTGTTAGTACGAGTGGAAGTTTGTTAGTTCCAGAGGTTGGTGATACAATGTTCCTCTTCTTACGACCAAGAATGCTTTTATGAACTGTTCAGACTGTTGCTGTTAGATGACACTGATTAGAAACACAGAACAGACACCAAAGAAACAATTAGGACTGTAAAGCCCCTGTGGGGAGATTTAAACTGGTTTTGAAACAGAATTAAATTAGGAGTGATGCCATTATATGAAATGTATGACCATCACCCCCCCCAACACACACACACACACACACACACACACACACACACACACACACACACGTTTTGTTGTCATGCCTTTATCAGCTGCTAGGGACATTTCTGTTGGGTGTAATCGATGTTTTTGTCGACTTTGATCGCCATGAATGTAACTCTGCACAAGTCAGGCAGAGAAGATGGTCTGGTTTGATTTGATTTTTTGGAATCGGCTAATGTGTAACCAAAACATGTGCTGCATCCGTTATTTCTGGTTTGATGTTTCCATGTGAGCGTGCAGCTCATTAATTAACTGTGTACTGACATTAACATTGAAAAAAGAACAAGAATTCCCCCTTCACTGTCACACTTCTCGAAATAGAAATGAAGCCACAGTCCTGCCTTTAATTACAGCACGTGTCATCATGAAGACTCTTTAGAGCTCTTGAAAGTTTTTTTTTTTTTTTTTGTTCATGTTGTTTTGTTAGCATATACCACACTGACATTTGAGGGAATAGGCGTTTGCTCTGCTCATCCCACCCCTTCCCGAATGCTCTCTGCTGATACTCCAACTCCGTGACCTGTCTGTCAACCCTTGTTCCCATGGAAATGAGGTAGCAACCTTTGCACCCTGAACACACGCCTGGATTGACGATGTGCCACAACTCTCCAAAAAAAAAGAAGTCTCAACAGCTTGGAGAGATTTGTGTGATAGGTTAATGGTTGGATCGTAAAAGTCCTTCAGAGGCGACATTGTTGAGCTGATGTTGGTTAATAGAGCGATGTGACCCTATTGAAGGTTTTATAGTGAAGGGTGTCTATCTACATACATGCAGCTACAGTTAATGCGGCTAGACAGCCCAGAACAGTAAAAGCTTGGGACGTCACAGTGATTCAAACATAAAAACTGAGGGCCATGCTGCACAACCTGCTGCATACTTTGCCAGGCAAACAAGCAGAGATTGAGTGTCTCTCTCTCTCTCTCTCTCTCTCTCTCTCTCTCTTCTGTGTGTAGGTGACGCGTCCCCTCAAGAATGTGCTTCTCTTCCTCTCTTCGCTCACTTCAATTTCCCCTCTGCTTCGCTTACTTCACTCACACTGCCGAGAAGTCGCAGCTTGAGGAATCTGGAAAACACCAGCAGGGAATGAGAGGAATTTTCTTTTCTTTTTTTTTTTTTCTTCTCCCCTTCAGCCCCCCCCCCCCCCCCACCCTACACCCCCACACCCCCCTCCCACCCCTTTTTCTCTCTTTACTTTGGATCCCTCTAGCACAGCCGGGCTCTTGAGTTTTCTCTTGTTTCTGAATGCGGCCCAACAATAACAACCTCTCATAAACAATGGGGATTGTTGATTGGGGGGTTGAGAAGGAGAGTGGCCGTTGCTGGCCCGTGCGATTGGTTTTGTTGGCAGCGAGCCTCACCAATGCTCCGAAAAGTTTGAAAGCACAGGCTAGATCAGGGGCAGAGACATTTAAGAGTAACTTGTAAAATGCACCATCTCTGAAGGACAATAAACACATGCTTTAGCTCTTTCTTAATCTATCTTTCCTCCAAACTGGACTCTGATGGACCGAACTCTGCAAAAAAGGATACTGGTCAATGTCAGGAGACCGCAAAAGTACAGGGAGGAAAAAAAAGCTTTACAGCACCCATAGACTCCTAAGGGGAGTCTGGATCACATTGAGTCGATTTTTTTTTTTCAAAGAATTGCCGAGCTCGGCCTATGGGCAAATCACAAAAAGAGTCACATGCCATTTAAAGAGCCGGGCAACAATTAAAGCCTGTGTCTGTGACGGGGAGATGATAATACAGAGTGATGTGTCCTGGAATAACTCCGTCTCCACTGTTTCCATTTTGGAAGAGGACACCGCACATTACTGGACATTGTCCCTCATCTGCTGAACCGTTTTTAAGTCTCTCATACCAGCTAAATCAAAATAAAATGTCAAAACAGATTCTTGTGAATATGGATGGATAAACAAACCACTGTATTTTATTATAATTTCCCACAGGCTGCATACCAGAGGAAGGGTTTTGGAAATACGAAAGTTTTTCCAAAATATCTAAAATGCACAAACAAAACTAACACACTCAGGGCCTTTTTTTTGGTCCTAACAGAAAGGTGAGGAGCTCCCCCTTGTGGACAAAAGAGAACCGACAAGCGGTTTTATGGCAGAAAAGGCCATCAGACATTTTCTCAGATTCATTTTCTCTCTCAGATGAGAATAAATCACCCAAGTCACTTAAAGAATCATGGTTAAGTTATAAGAGCTTTCAGTTTTTATTTATAGTATTTAAAGGACTCATTTCAGAAAAAATCAACAACAACAAAAACACATTCAAGCTTCACTCACACACACACACACACAAATGACCGGCATTCTCTCCTCATAGTCTTCATCAGCATCCCTTTGTGGAATCAGTGAAGGCTCAAACAGTCACTGGAACGTCATTTGTCGGCAGGTTTGAATGGATCTGACCACGTCTTTACACCTACAGAAATAAACAAATGAACATGATATAAACATTTCAGCAAGTATGACACGCCAACATTACACTTCTTTTAAAGGTACTGTAGTAGTATATTAACTTTTTTGTTGTTATTGTGGTTCATAACATTTCAAATATTGTGAAAAGCTCAATCAATTTTCAAGAAATCTGTGGGGGGGGGGGGAATAGGATGCGACCGATATGGGATTTTTGGGTCCCGATACAGATATCGATATTAGGGGGAAAAACCATCAGATACCGATATATTTGTCGATATCTTTCTTAGATCTATCCTCGATTCGTAGATATAGACATACACATATACCGGTTGATCCCTCAAATGCATTCATCAACACAACTGGAAAGTAACTGTGCATGTTCTGTACGTGCAGCAGCGTTTGACACTCTGCTGTGTGGATTACGACAAGCGTCATCACGCTTCAGCCACAAAGAGAACTGCTAAGATAACACCATGATACTCAAAGGAAATGCTATTGGACTGGAGGATAAATCTGCAAACATAGGCGCACATCTCACTTGATATGCTAATATTGGCATACTTGTGTAAATCAGTGTAGTGATGAAAGATACAACAGAAAACTCAAAGTACTCTAGAATCTCTGAATATCGGGCTCTAGAAAAAAAAAAACACTTTTTTTTTTGCTTTTTTTTTTTTGCACTGGCTAACCAAAAATACAAAAGCCAAAAGTCTCTGGTCTTTAAAACTATTTTTACTGACAAAGAAAATCGATGCATTCTAACATACATGAAGCGGAAACCAGTACAATGCTACAATTTTTCTTTTTTCTTTCATTGGCTTTGACGACTCGCTGACTTCTATTGCGCCTCTGTTGTGCAACTGAACTACAATTTCACTTCATGACACACTAAGCACTATCTCAGAGGGATTTCAAACGTAGAGGCTGCTTTCAAATGTAAGCTCAGTACATATTTGTGTTTAATTAGATGGAAATGGCAGTCGAGTTATACGCTATGGTTGTAATACTATGCTAAACAATCAACAAAAAGGAGAGTGCAACTGGCCTGCTGAATTGAGGATCGATATATAAAAAGATGAACGTGAACTCTTGAGGAATAAACACAAACAGACCATCACAGAAGGTCTAATGCATCCTCACTGTCTGGAAATAAGGTTTTTATTTATTTAACTGTCACAAAAGTTGAACCTTTCACCAGGTGTGGTTACCCATGAACATGCTTGCTTTTGTGCTCTTCTTACCCACAGGTTGAACATCTGCCTGCTTGATTCCTGTGCGGTTCATCTTCTGGACTTGTCCTAACAAAGACAGAACAACAAGCTTGTCATTTTTAAAAGACGTACACTTCAGTCTGCACTGTCAGAAGAGGTTCATCCTCAGTCCACTGTCTGTCCTGACTGCAGCTTTCCAGCTTCAACATAAAAGTTCAGAAAACCTGCAACTAAAAAAAAAAACTACTTACACGAAGCTTGGATTTGGAAAGTGGAATTATTTACGTGTGTTTAAATGTGTCTAGCTAAACTACAACCTTACTTCAACAATGACGAGGTGTTTAGTTAATCTTCATATGCAGGTGGTATGAAAACACATAGTAAACTGTGTCATTGTGTAAAAGAAACATTCACATTGAGGTCACTTACTGTATTCGTTGTTATGCGTGAGAGGGTAGAAGAATATCGGGTAAAACGCAGCAGCTATAGCCGTAACAAACCCTCCAAATATCAAGGCTATTTTCTGATTTTTTGACATTTTTGAAGTTTGGGTTTTGAAAGCGCCACTCTCACCTCCAAACGAGCAGTGTTTACGTGTAGAGCTTCCGGTTTAAAGGTCGCCTATGCTTAAAAAAAAAAACATGCGTACACAAAAAGCGGCGTCAGGGTTCGCTTGGCGTTTCAGGGCTTCCGTAGTCGAGACACGTGAGTCGTCGTCACATGCTGCGGCACAACAACAACAATAATAAGGAAGTTTGAGAGATGACCTGACAAGTTGCTTAGTCGCCTTTAAGGGTTTTTTAAAAAGATGACGTTTTTGGCCCGGGTCGTGTCTTTACTCTGTTTCTTCTTCTCTTGTGGAGAAAACGAGCCCATTCAAACATTTGTGATCCCTCACAGTCACATGGATGTTGGCTGGGTGTACACTATCCAGGTAGATCTATGGCACCTTGTTCCTTCATTAGGATTTAACTTGTAAATCATATGGTGTGCTATTTTTGTTCTTTTTTTTTTTTTTTAAACACACACCAGTGTTACCCATATGTGTATGAGTTAAAGTTGTATTCATGACGTCACCATCTACAGTCTATGGTTCCCACATGTGTCTCTTTCCAACAGGAGAGCATGCACGCCTATGCTGCTAATGTTTACACCACAGTGACTGAGGAGCTGTCAAAGGCTCCAGAGCGCAGGTTCATCGCTGTGGAGCAGGAGTTCTTTCGACTTTGGTGGGACACTGTGGCCACAGAGTCCCATAAGAAACAAGTAAGAGACACATGATAGGCCAATAAACTGCACTGGCATCACAAAAAAAAAAAAAGAAAAAAAAAAAAAAGAAAGAAAACCCAGTAAAGTGGTCTCCATTTATCCAGGTGCGACAGCTTGTCAGAGAGGGTCGACTTGAGTTCATCATCGGGGGACAAGTGATGCATGACGAGGCTGTAACTGACCTAAACGATGAGATACTACAGATGACAGGTACAAACACACACTTTCCTGCGCTTGCACATTTCACTTTGAGAGAATAGTTTTGTAGTCGGGGTGGGGGGGGGGTTGTATGTCGCCTGTTTCATTTTCTTCTGTGCTGTTTTTAGAGGGACACGGTTTCCTGTATGAAACATTCGGGGTGCGTCCTCAGTTTTCCTGGCACGTGGATCCATTCGGAGCTTCAGCCACCACCCCGGTCCTCTTCGCCCTGGCTGGGTTCAACGCCCACCTCATCTCCCGCATTGACTATGACCTCAAAGACTCGATGCAGAAAAGCAAGGTATAAGATGACAACCCTAAAAAAAAAAAGAGTTTCATTACACACTTTTATCTTCACATCCAGCCTTAAAATGAGAACATGTTGTGTTTCTGTCATTTTGTCCAGAATCTACAGTTTGTTTGGAGAGGCTCTCCCTCTCTTAAAGAGAAGCAGCAGATCTTCACTCACACTATGGACCAGTTTAGCTATTGCACCCCATCACACCTGCCGTTCTCCAACAGGTAGACCATGTGAAACACTTTATTAGTCCACGTCAGGTTCTCTTTTTCTGCTTCAACAGGACTGCTGTTGTTTTCTTCCAAGACCTCCAACATGGCAGGTCGGCGTATTTTACATCTAGGTATTCACCCACATGTTAACAACAACAAGAAAAGGAAACAATATTCAGTCAATTAAAAAAAATAAGAGGTCAAATGAAACACGTGTGTAAAAATATATTCTTAATTAAACATATACCAAAGTACATAAATACGGAACAATACATAAATATTGCAACAATAGAAATAAATACATAAGTAAAAAGAATATTATGTGCAAATAAAACAAACTAATCAAAGCTATCCAACATAAAATAATGATAGTGATTATCCCATTTACACATTTCCTGTAAGCATACAAAGATACATATTGCTATCATGTATTTTAAAATGATAAATAGCCGTGCAGGTACCTCCACTGGGAGCACTTTTCTCTCTTTCTGCTGTGAGTCAGAATCAGCGTATGTGTATGTGCCTCATCTTCAGGCCGTTGAAGTTTGTGTTCTGGGCGCTCTTGGTAGAAATGAGTGTTGCTCAATAAGACAAGCAGAACATCTACGTTTCAGCTCTGGTTTCTACTGGAATGGGGTCGCCTTGTTTCCTGATCCTCCTAAAAACGGAGCGTACCCCAACATGAGCCTGCCTGTAACCAAGGACACCGTACACGCCTACGCCAAGACCATGGTGGAGAACATCAAAGAGAGAGCGGCGTGGTTCAGGACCAAGCATGTGCTCTGGCCTTGGGTGAGCAGACAGAAATCATTTTCTTAAATATCAAATCCAATAAGTTTTGTACCAGTGGTCCAGCAATTAACTTTCTATCTTAATTCAGAAGACGCTCCTTTTCAAAGTAGAGCTAGTTTAACGTTGTGAGAAGATGCTTACAGATGAAGATTCTGCATATTTCAGTAATGAGGTCCGCCATCATTATGCCTTTGTGCGTCCACAGTGCATCCTCTAAGTCAAAGTCAAAGTCAAAGTCAACTTTATTGTCAATTTCAAAATATGCCAGACATACAGTGGAATCGAAATTGCGTTTGTCTCCGTCCCGTGGTGCAATACAATCAAAATAAGGTAAAATAAGATAAGGTAAAATAGATCAAATAAAAATGAGGTAAAAATAAGATAAATAATATTTACAGTAATACATTCTAAATTGTGCAAAAGGTACAAAATGGTAAATAAAATAAAATAAAATTTAAAGAAAAAGTAAACTTGTGCAGTATGTGCAATGTGCAGTAAACTGAGTGTACTTTTGAATAGTTAGCTTCAGAGTTATTAATCCAGAGTTCTGTAAACTTGTGCAATGTGCAGTAAACTGAGTGTACTCTAAGGTGTAATATTGGTTGTTCCAGTGTGAGGTTTCACATTGAATCAGAATCAGAAATACTTTATTAATCCCAGAGGGAAATGTGATCGTTACAGTTGCTCCAAAATATAAAATATAGCAGTAGAAATATAGTGATACAATATTAATCAATCTTGTCTGTGTCTTGGGATATAAATGTAAATATCTCATGTGATCCTGATTTCACTCTTGAAAAGTGTAAACTCATTTAAAGGTTATTCTGGTTTGTAAAAACTTGTAAGTATGACTTTTTGATGGAAAGTATGTAATTAATAAATCATAATCCTAAAAAAAAAATATATTAATCAATTAGAATAGGAATGTGAGTAAGATATCAAGAAATAAGTACAAGAAATATTTACACAAATCAGAGTAAGTTACGGCGCGTCAGTGTCACTCGTCACCTCTGTGCTGCTTTTGTTTCAGGGCTGTGACAAGCAGTTCTACAACTCATCCGTCCAGTTCAACAACATGGACCCTCTAATGAAATATATCAACCAGAACAGTAAAGAGTTAGGTGTGACGGTGCAGTATGCCACTCTGAGTGAGTACTTCAAAGCCATCTACCAATCAAATCAGGTCTGGGACCTCCGTGGGAGTGAAGATTTTCTACCGTATTCCACTGGTATGAATCCCTAAAAAAACAAAACAAATACAACACATATGAACAAGGCATTGTCAGTTTTCTTGTTTACATTTTCTCCTGTGTTTTATTTTCTTCTCCCAGAGCCGTACCAGGCATGGACAGGGTTTTACGCCTCCAGAAACATCCTAAAAGGAGTGGCAAGACAGGCCAGTTCCCAGCTTCACGCAGCAGAGACTCTCTTCACCCGGTACAGAATCAGCTTCCCTGATGGACCTGTGGCTAAAGACTGGGCCCTAGACAAACTTAGAGCACTTCGCTGGGCTGTCTCAGAGGTAAAACAAATAACATATTTAACACCTTTACCTGACGTATCTTATCAGGAATCTATACTTAACATTTTGCTTTATTCTAAACACAAAATGTTTCACGCTGTTGTACATGGTTTTTTTGTTTTTTTTAGGTCCAGCACCATGATGGCATCACTGGCACCGAGTCTCCCAAAGTGGAAAACATGTACCTGCAGCATCTCATGCAGGCCATGATGGGGGTCGAGGAGCTTCTAGCTGCACTCTTCCTGCTGCCTCACAACCTCAACTCACCCAGCATCCTTGGCAGCCGTAACCACAAAAAAGGTGTAGATTCTGCAGCTAAAATTCAAAATCATGACTTAATTTTTGTTTTTATTTTTTACAGGGATTAAACAATCTACCATTTCTTCAAAGGCTTGGCTAAGTAGGCTAATTACCTCCTGTGTTTTGCATTATACCATTGACTGTATATTAAAATGGACATGGAAAAAGTCTCCTGAGAGTGAAGCCAAAACATTTGGAGCTCCCACCGCTGACAGGCTGCTGTATAGTTATAAACCCTACCCAACAGATGTGACATGTGTCAAACTAAGAATTTAAAACACATGTCAAATCCTTTTTATTTTTTCATAGTTATTAGTTCTAAAAATGTTGATATTCGTTTTTAAATGTATCTCTTCATGACAGGTGGTCATCAGACGTTGGAGCAACACGTCATCGTTTACAACCCGTTAGCGTGGAACATCACCACTATTATCAACGTCAATGCAACTTTCCCCTCAGCTGCTGTCTTTGATGATGAAGGACATCCTGTGCCTGCACAGGTACTGCACTTTCTGTTGTTTTAACAATAAAATTAAAGGAACACATTTTTAACGATATGATAGCTCGTCTCAATCTGCAGTGTTGTCGTTCTCGAGTTTAAGACTTGAGCATTGACTTCTTCTGGAAGATGGAGAGTAGGACTTGGGCTGTTTCCGAATAATTTACTCTCTTTTCGAGTAAAGGACTGGCACATCTGTTTTTCTGCATGCTCATTCCGTCTTGTTCAGCAATAGTTCCTGACAGAATGCCTAAAGAGACACTGCAAGTCGTGCATTTTGCTTTCAAAGATATTGCAGCACATGCGAGAGCAGGTACTGAAGGCTTGACTCCGATTCTTTTTTGACATTGACTTGAACACTTAGGAGTCAAGACTCAGACTCGGACTCGAGGTTTAGCTACTCAACAGTAACACTGTCACTTTGACAGATTTACAGCAATGTCTTTTTACTGCTAGCCTAAAGTTAGAGCATTTAAACTAAAGATGAGCATTAGGCTAGCTGCTGCTCTTACCAGTCCAAGAAAGGTTATACTAATAGTATCACTGCCTGTATTAAAATAAGCAAGAGTGTGGTTTATCACCCATTAATTCAAATAGCAGTTTGAAATATGTGAAATATATCTTACTTTGTTGTGCAGGCAGTTTACAGTTGATGTGTCTTTCATACTAAAATGTATTATTTTTAATTAATCAATGATTAGGTGACAGATAATTATAAATATTAATTCAAAAATCATTTGTTACGCATTTCAAAATCTATTCTACACATCTCTGTTTTAGATCCAGAGGTCGGCAGAGTCCAACGTGACCTATGATCTTTTCATCGTGGTTGAACTGGGAGGCCTTCAGCACAGGAAATACCTGATTAAGTTCTCGGAGAAGAAATGCTCCGGGAGGCGGCTGGAGTGCGACTGGACGTACGAGGCTGAAGCGGTCCAGTTCGAGAGACGATTCACCCCCAGCTCGACGCAAACCGGGAGAAGACTCCTCCCTGTTCTGAGTGATTGTTACAAGCTCATGTTTGACCAGGATACAAATCTTCTCTACAGCACAACCTATCTGTAAGTTAATCAGACTTTTACTAATTATGTTACGTTTCTGAAGATGGAAACATTATTGAGCTTATTCTACCTGCAACACTCCTGGTAACACACTGTAATGCTTTTTATTCATATGAGATATTTTGATGAACATGACACTTTAATTCTGAGTTATAAGATGAATCTAGAGCTGATTATTAGTCATTTAATTGAATTGAATTGAGAGAAAGTAAATTAATATAAATTTAGCATAAAAGCTATGTTCAATCAAAAATGTATTCTATCAAGTTTGAAATTCTGCTGTTTTTCTTCCTTCTTTTTTTGGCAGTAAATTATCTTAGCCTATTAAACTTACTAACTAGCTAACTTTCATTTTCTTTTCTATATTCAGAAACCATAACTATGAAAAGATCAACAACAAATCAAACGAATGAAAAGATTAGAAATCTTCTATTTGAGCCCAACTGGCATCTTGTTCTTGTAAATTCTAGTCGTTCCCCCTTTGTGGCTCTTCCCTCTTTGGCTCTCTAACTTTCCACTCTTTACTTCATTCTTGGGCAGTCCAGAAAAGACGACAGTCAGGATGACGCAGGACTTCTGGGAGTACCACGCTAACGGAGATGTAAAAGCAGGACCCATCTCTGATAACTACATCTTCAGTGCGAACGGTTCAGCTGTGCGGGCGTACAAGGCCGTCGAAATGGAGATCGTCCCCGGGAAGGTCGTGACAGAAATCAGGCAACACTTCTACAGGTGGCTAACATTTGTTTTTATCTGTCTATCTTTTGAATACATATTTTGACATTAAAACTCAACTGTTGCAACCTTCCTTCCAGAGAGAAAAACGATAAAGACTACGCTTACTCCATCACCACCCGTGTCCCAGAATGCTTTGGGAGCAGGCCTCGGTGTCACAGGCTGGAGCAGACGTACTCTCTGGGTCCCCTCCATCTCAACACTGAGGTCGTCCTCCGAACCGGCTCCTCCTTGCAGAACAACAGGACTCTGTACACGGATGACAACGGCTACCAGATGATGAAGAGAACATACAGGAAGTTCACGAATAACACTTTAGCGAGAGTAAGAGTTTGAATCAATGTTTGAGATTCAAATCCATTAAAGTTGACCTGGTGTTTACTCAACATGTCGGTGACATGATGTGCTTGTTGCAGAACTACTTCCCCATGGTTCGGGCTGCCTACATTGAGGACCGCCTCAGCAGACTGGTTCTGGTTAGTGACAGAGCTCATGGCGTGTCAAGCCAAGCTAACGGAGAACTAGAGGTAAAGCGAAATATCTAAAGATGCTGAATCACACCAGAAGCAATGTTTTCATCATGTGTTTTTCCACCCAGGTTATGCTCCATCGCCGTCTTTGGAACAACTTACCCTGGAACCTCGGCTACAACCTGACGCTAAACGACAGCTCGGTCGTGAGGCCCACTCTGTGGTTGATGCTGGGCTCCATCAGTACCACTACCAAGCTCTACCACAGGGAGGCGATAGAGCTGCAGCACAGACCTGTCGTCATGCCAATAGACCAACCACGTAAATCAAACGTTTTCAGGGCTGCTTAACACAACACAGTGGGGGTGCTTAATACAAACTCTGATCTTACCTAGCAACCTGATAGCTTTGAATTCTTGAGCGGGAATGAAAACAGACCTTTTCTGTGTGGATTGTACGCTGATATGACTATTCATCTGAACTCTTGAGTACATTTTCTAAAACAAATAACCAAATGAAAGAGTATGTATTATAATAATACAACTTCAACAGTTTTTAAACCAAGTCTAGTGCTGACCACAGACTGCTTAGCCGTGTTGCTCTGCTACATATGACTTTACAGTGTTGCGAGATTTATACTTCACAAACTACATGACTCCATTACTCAGCATTATTTCTGCACTATATTTTAAAATGATGTCGTATTCGCACATTAGAAAACATAAACGCCAATTCAGATATATCTGTAAAAGGCCGATATCGGCTTATCATATCGGCCATCCAATTTATCGGCCATCCAATTTATCAGTCTGTAATGTTTTTTTTGTTTTTGTTTTACTTTAAGAGAGGCCCTGGCAGGAGGAGAAAACAAAAGGAGGTTCTGTGCGCTTAGTGGTCCTGCCACCCAACCTCCACCTGCTCAGCTTCAGTGTCCCTGGATGGAACTACAGCTCCAACCACAATGTTCACCTCGGCCACATTCACTCAGGTGAGACCTGTCCTCTCGCACAAAGCTGATTTATGTGAGTGAAATACAGAAAACGTAATACTTATAATGAACTTCTAGGTCAAGATTTGCACTCTGAGCCAGACTACAATCGAGTCCTGTTAAGAATCATGCATCTCTTCGAGGAGGGAGAAGACCCTGAGCTATCAAAACCGGTCACCATAAACATGAAGGTGTTTTTCATAAAATACAACTTCATTTCTACATATTATTGTCAAGTGTTACAGCAACAATATTCATCATTTTGAAATGCTTTCTGCATTATCTTTCTTTTTTTCAATGTTTTTTTTGTCTTGTGTAAACAGAAAGTTTTGCAGGGGGTAGGAGAAGTAAAAGTGCTGGAGGAGCGTTCTCTAACAGGAACCTGGGACATCAAGAGTCTGCAGAGGTGGAAGTGGAACACTACAGATAACTTGGACACAAGTAAGAGATCCCCAAAAAAAATGAGGGCATGGGCATTTTAATAGATTTAAACATGACAATATGTTTCACGTGTTGTGAAATAGCTTTCTAACATGACTTGTGTTTCGTTTTTTCTCTCTCAGACGAAGACGGGTGTTGGAGTTATGGAGATGATGCCTTCACTGTCAGCATCTCACCCAAAGAGATCAGGACCTTTTTTGTCCACTTTGCCTCGAGAATCTTTTAGACTGAGCCGTCTTTTTGTCTTCTATGAAGATCTTTAGAAACACCATGACAGTTATTTTTGAAAGATTTAAACCTTTGCTGCACTGTTTATTAATGCTTTTTTTTTGCACCTTTTGGTAATTTGTGAACAAGCGCTGATGTGTCGATAATGTTGTTAGAGCTCCAATATGGAGTCCCTGTTGACTCTCACTAAAATCATGATTATTTGTGTTTGAATATCTGATTCAATTATACAGGCCAATCACCAGCACAGTAACATTTGTGAAAAAATCAATAAATAAATGTACCATCAATGCATTTTCTTCTTCTAATGTAAAGGAGAATTATTTCTAAGGAAATTTTAGCCTTGTTGAATGAAAGCCAACTCTGGCTGACTGAAACCCACATAATTGTAATAAAAGCATTTTAAAAGTCACTCAATTTCTTCACGAGAGACATTTTTAAAATGTTTTTGTGAACAGAAGGGAGGACGCTCCTGTGAACTTTGCATTTGCAGCTCAATGAAAAATGACCAGATTTCTTATGTGTAATGTACTTCTGAAAAACATATACAAATCATTTTCATACCAGGCACAAACATAAGATTGATATCATGCATTTATCCTCAATAAAAGGCTAATGCAAAGGGACATTTAGCTTAGCCAGGGTTGCTAGCTTGCTCTCAGGTAGCTCTCACAATGCTCAGAGAAATCATGCCTTGGGCCCCCAAAATACCTTATGAACAGATAAAAGTTATATGTTAAATAGGCTCTCTTTGCACAAAATATCAGCACCAATATTGGTCCATATGTAACACAAACCAGGGGACACATGTTGTGTGCATTCAGGCACACACAGACCTTAAAACAAAAAATTATACTTTTAAAAGAGTTTGTTAGATTTATACTGAGTATTGTCTCATTCCCTTTTCAACCTTGGACAATAGGATACTCAGAAATGTACCCTTCATTTATATTTGTTTGGACCCCCCAAAAAAAACCATGTTGCCTGACAAGCTTACTTACAGCAACATGACAAATAATAATATCTACCTTCACAACAAAAACACTGAATAAAAAAAGTCCTCCCACTTGATAGTTGTAGATGGGCAAATGTTCTTAGCTGAGCAAAAGCTGGTTTAAATAGGGTGCCAAATTTTATTCAAAGTTTTAAAGGTAGGCTATGATTTACAAAACATTTAGTAGGCTACATAAGTTAATATTATATTTATTGGTTTTAATGATGTAGTTGAATTATTTTAAAGTAAAAGATTGGAGGCTACGACTGCAACACCTGTGCAAACACTTCATGTTTATGGCTAAGGGGCTGATTCTCACTTGGTCTTAGTTTCTCTCGTTGGTAGCCTGCCGACTTAGATTTGAATGAGAGCAGGTCTAAAATAAAATAATAAAATCATGTGGTTTACTTAAAGCTTCATCTTGAAACATTTAATATCTGTATCTTTATGTGTTTTAAAGCATATCCTCAAAGTATAGTTTTTGCTGTCACATTGCAGCTTTATGGTAGTTCACCGAAGTGGCCGCTAGGGGGTTTCAAATACCCATTACTAAACCAACTTCACACTGCAACAGACTGGCTGGTGAGCATGCAAAAGGCAACACCCAGCAAGAACAACAAACCCTCGTCCTGTGTGTGTGTCACTGCAGCAGTTTACAAGATAACGACGACGTGAGAAACAGGACGATGTTTAGCTCTTTAAGTGACGGCATGTTGTAGTTTGTATCACGCCATGTTTGCCAGGGAAGACGACGAGTGCAATTTGGGACAGAATGTGCAGTGTGAGTCGTCTCCTTCATCATTTGCTCTTTAAATCAGCTGCAATATTTTTTGACTAATTGATTGGAAGCAATCTGTTTTGATGCATGAGATGTAATGCTGCAGCTTTACATTGTCCCTGTTTTTGGCATCTTGTAGTGTAAATGAACGATGCCTTTGTTGTGAACAGGGATGCTGAGGAGGGGGGGGTGGGCGTTTCTTTGCGTTGCTAAGATACAGGGAAGGTGCTGATGGTGTTAGCTGCTTGCATTTTAAATCAATGTAGTTTCTCTTCAAATAGAAAAGAGAGAGGGAGCAGAGGAGGAAGCTACACCACTTCCTCAGTGACCTGGCTCTGCTTGGATCGTTGCAGGTCAGTGAATTCAACTTCAAGCACATTTTAAGTGGTGATTGTTTCCTATTTCTTGCAAGTGATCTTCGTTTCTGTTGCAGGGCTTCAAATACTTCCAGCCTTGGCTAAGAGGGAAGGAGGAGTTGCTCCTGACGGTAGTTAATGAGGATCTGGTACGCTTATTTAGAGATAACACATTTAGCATTTATTACAAATTCCCAAGGAGTTAATAGATGATGACACTGTCCCCTCCACCCTTTTCTGCAGGGTTGGCGCTCCCCGGGTTTCGCGGTGTCCCGAGCCTCCTCCTTCACGTCCACCAACAGCCGCAACAGCAGCGACGTCTCCCCCAGCAGCAGCTCCCCGAGCCTGGACAGCCGCAGCAGCTCTCCCCTGCCCGGGGAGCCCGCTGGCCCTCGAGACCCCCGCCTGCACACGCACAGCAAAACTCAGACGCACACACGGTGGGTGATGCCCGCTACACAATTTTTTCATTTTTTTTATGTCGCCGTCATCACTTTTCACTCCGAGGAGTGTGATGTTGTCTGTTGTTGATGCAGATTTTAGACACTAAAATGCATCATTTGTCCCCTCAGGGAACTCAGCAGAGAGGAGCATCTCCTTCCAGCGTCCCCGAGTGAAAGAGAGATAGCAGTGCCGGTAAGAACTTCAACAAGAAAGAAAAACCTGTAGACAGTGAGTCAGATTTTCAGAAAGCCTCTAACTTTAACCTCGACTTTACCCCTACATCAGGAGGTGAACTGCACTCTCTTTTTACTGGCTGGCTACGTCAAGTACGGCCGCCCCTACGCCTGGATACGCTCCAACCACGAGCGCCTTGTCAACATCGGAGGCACTGACTCGATGGTAAAGGATACACCCATGAAACTCAAGTCCATCGGGGACTGGCAGACAAGAGGTACGGAAACAATGTGAGGAATCCAAACAGGAGAAAGTTATTGTTTCACTGCACGGATTAAATAATTACACCACTTTCCATGAGCTTAACGAGATGCAGATGCTTGGCTTTAAAGTCTGTTAGAAGTGGATTAGGCTTGTGGAAAAAGCTCCAGGTGCTTATGATTAAAACTCTAACTTACAGTACTCAACTTTTCACAAATATTTCATACAATTTTCTGTGTTTTTATCTGTTTCTTCATTGTTGTTTTTCTAAAAAAAAAGGTATTCGTGTCTGGGATGTGGTCAGTGAACTAGTCTGTCTGTGCACCGTACCCTCTCCCTCCAACCCCTTCGCCTTGGACATGCGTTACATCAAAAACCTTCCCCTTCCTGAACGCTTCCTGGTCACTGGTGCGCTTCTAAATTTTCTGGAGATGTATGTGGTGTATGGGGACCGGGACGAGATGCACTATGACAAAGGTAAGAGTTCATATTTTATGTTCAAGTATTTATAAATCCAGTAGGTGGTGCTCTTCAGCTGTGTAACAAATGATAGAAGACAGAGCCTTCCCACTGCTCTAGTTACATTTTTTTTTTCTAAAAGGTACAAGTAATAAATGTTTTGTTTTCTTCTTTCAGTAACTGAGGAGGTGAAGCCTCTGAGGCGTCTTCATGTCCAGTCCCTGTTGGAGTTACAGCGACACAGAGAGAGCACTGGATTGTCTGTCCCCACAGCACAGAACTCTTCTGGAGAGGAGTAAATAAAGACTAAGAGGAGACATTCTGTGCATTTTTACTGACTAATCGTAAAAAGAAAAAAGACAGAAAGAGAGAATGTAATTACAATCTCTCACCTGCTGGTAGGACTGTTTAAGGCATTTTTGTTTGTCTTTAATGATTTCTGTGATTTAGTTTCCCTCATACCGACTCTACAAGCCGATTTTCTCAAGGCTGCACTTTCCGTTTAAGAGCCGTGTCTGCATCATTCCTACAGTATGAGTGGTAGTCACATGTATTTGAATGTGAAAACAGCAGAGAAACAACCCTGGGAAACCAATCACATGACTGAGATTAAGCATCCCAGGACCTCTCTGGAAGTCTCCTGCCCTGCCACCCCCGAATCCTTCAATTCTGCCCTCCCGCTCACAAACAGACAGGGATTCTGTTTTCCTCGGGCCAAATATAACATTCAGCAAATCTGTAAACAGAATCATTCATCAGGGTCAAAGCTGCAAGACGCGGAGGCCTTTTCTCAAAACGTGTCATTTAAACAACGCAGCTGTGCGAGAGAAAATGTTAAGACACATGAAATGCTGTATAAAAAAGTTTTAATACTCCATAAAATACATATTTAATTAAATATGTACAATGACATAAAACAGCACATTTATAAAACACGCTTTAAGCAGGCGCTTTAGGGCCCCGTATTGAGAAAGGAGCTGTGCCGTTTGTAATTGTAATAAAAATACATTAAGAGTTTAAAATGTTAAAATGTGCAGATAACAATTGGCACATCAGTCAAAAACACTTTCCTGGCACAAACAAAATGTAAAAAAAAAAAAAAAAGTTACTTTCCTAGCTACGTTTTGGTTAGCAATTTTAGCCTCAGGGCGCACAACTAGTCTTCAACTCTCTCATTTGTAAACCTTAAGACAGAGTGTGCCATCAGGAGAGCTTGTTATGCAACCTGGCACATATTCGACTTTAACTGAAGCAGTTAGGGCACCTTTTATAGCTTTTATTATGTGCCTGAGTGAAGGGTGCAGCGCTACAAGCACCGATTGACTTTGCTGCTCAATATTCAGAGTCATAGCCGAGCATGGAGAAGAATTTGTGTCTTTTTTTTTTTTTTTTAGAGAAGATCTTGCGACTCAAATTTCCCTCCATTGGAATGCAGGTGCATGGCCGCGCATTCCACATAGAGGCTCCACATGAGGAACACAGCGTTCCCAGTGTGCGGACACAAACAGACCCTGCAAGTCATGGCCGGGTGTGCTTTTTTCCACATAAATGCAAATAATTCACTTCAAAAAAAAAAAAAAAAAAGGACAGTCAGAATCTGTCCCTTATTGCGGGGATGTTGCTCTGGTGCGTGTGAGGAGGATTTTAATTCTGATGTTTTTTTTACATTTTGTGTTGTGTTCATGTGTCACATTTAACAGGTGGGAAATAACAAAGCGCCCAGAAAATATTAACTGCATTAATTCGCTTTTCAGACCAGTTTAACGTACACTCGTCTGTGGCTTGTCATCTACGTATTCTTGGCCAAAACTCTCACACAACCTACATTAAAAACATATGAGGGGATGATGCTTGCTAGTGCCACATGCTTAGAAATAAAATCGAGCAACCTATCACAAACATCGATTAAATAAAAGTCAGTCTTTAAAAAATAAAAATAAAATAAAAATCAAGACTCTCGTCTTTTTTTTTTCCTCCAGTTTTTGGTTGTCAATCTGTCAAACAGTTTAGAAACAGCTCAAAAGATGTCAGTTTTATCATCAACTGTATTTCCAGCAGCCAAAACAGAGCAAAGGAAATGAACCAGTCCACTCCTCGAAATGGCCTGCAGCCGGTTACAAGTCCTCACGTGTAGCAGCTGTCAGCAAGTATTTAGTGCCACAATCGACGCCACTCCTGCAAAAGTCAAGAGAACTTTGATGCATCAAAAACCTTCAAGTCCATACGCTCGCTGATTATGACGTCGTCCCATCACAAGCAGAGTCCTCACATGTTCACCACCACCTCCTGGTTTTATCCCCTTTTGTCATTCCCTCGGTGTCGTAACATTCCCTCCCTCTGGTCAGTGCTGCCGTCCTTCAGGTAGTCGTCAGGTTAAAGTAGTCCCCATGTTCAAAAAGGGTTAAAGCTGCGGTTCAGCTCCAGCTGTCAGAGGATGACCCTCGCCTGCTGATGGCCCTGAGTGGGCTGCGAGACACCGAGCCTCTCTTCCTCCAGCGAACTGAGGAGTGAAAAGAAAGAGACAGTGATGTTAGCATAACAGCAGCAAACACAACTCCAACAGTAGTCTTTACATACTGGACTCCAAAGTGTCCTGGTACGGCTTCTCATTTACTACATCAATTCATTTTACTGAATGTTCAATCAATCTTTATTTGTACAGCACCAATTCACAACAAGTGTTATCTCGAGACACTTTCCAAAAAAAGGAGCAGGTAACAGACCTTACTCTTTGTTATTTAATGATTTTGCTTTATCTTATTTTGTCAAAACAACTTGGATCAGATTTGCTTATTTGAATAAAATTCTTCCTAAACCAGAGTCTGAGATTTTAACATGTTAAAATACGTTTTGCCATTAAAACATTTCATTGGGGGGAGAGGGGGAAAACAGGCTATAAAATTTGAACTACGCTGCGCTAAAGTTATTTAACAAGTCTTATATCTTAAATAAATTAAAAAGTGCTTTGATATTTTTGGCTAGTTAATTCAGCCTAGTCACAATTAAGAAACTTTCACATCAGTTTAGAAATTAAATTTTGACTCTGCAATGTGTTCTGTCTAGAGGAAAAAAGTTATCTCATTTGAAAAGAACTATTTCCAATCTGACATTCGAGCAAATTCAAGCTCGCTTAAATGATATGCGTAACTGCTTTTCGAGCATTTCTCAGAACTACAAATCATTTGAAAAAGTGAGTACTTATGTTCGCAACAGGGCGTCAATATTTGTAATGTGGATTTGCAGTCAATTTTATATCAAACTAATTCTGACTTAAAACAGCAAATTCCTGCTAACAAGTCATTAGCCTATGCTAGCAGGGTGCTGTACCTGGGATTCAAAGGATTCAGTGTGTTCAAGCTGCCTTAAATATTGAATATTTAAAAAACAACGGAGCTGTACCTTCAGGTTTTTTTTTTTTTTTAGGTGTAGTTTGGTAAGAGTTATTGATAATGACTGCAAAAGCTAAACTTCACTGCCTCTCCGCCCTCGTGAAGCCGTGCCGTGCTCTCACCTTTCCCCAGACTGCCAGGCAGTGTGGAACTCTTATTGTTCGCGGGCGAGTTGGACGACTCCTCCAGCAGCTTCGCCGTCACTTCTCCCGGCTGCAAAGTGCTCGAGCCGTCCTGCTGCCAGTCGCTCAGCGCCCGCTGGAACGAGTGCGCCAGGCAAGCCGTCATGTCCCGCGCCCGCTCCGCCCGGCTGCACCAGAACACCCGGCACTGCAGCTGCTGGCCCTGATGTTTGCAGATGTACAGGAAGACGTTAGGCCGGTTGGCGTCCGCTGCGCAGTAAGCGATGTCCTGCAGGTACGTCTTGGTGAGCTGCCGGCCCGTGCTCAGCTCCTTCACCTCCACGTACCTCGGCCGCACCACCAGAGCGTGATCTTTGTTCAGCTTCTTCCCATTAGCGATGCCGTCGAGCAGGTGGCGGATCGCGTACTGCGCCTGCTCTCGGTCCAGGGAGAAGATTTTCTCCGTGCCCAGGTAGTGCACCTTGAAAAGAGGGTCCCCGTGTGACAAGGACTCCGTGCGGTCGCGGCGGAAGCGTCGACGCAGAGCGGCAGGGGAGTTCTTGAGGGTTTGCATCAGGTGGAAGGTGCTGAGGGACATGGTGCGCGTCGGGCTGGGCTTTGGGGAAATGTTAGCAGAGCCGGTGGTCAGCTGGACCTCTTCAGAGCCTCTGTCACCCTTCCACATTTCTTCTATGAATGGAGCGCAGTTGCATCCACGGCTTTTATCTGGATAGAGAGATAAGAGGTTAGCAGACCCATTTCATGGATGCGTGTACAGGTACCTAGGCTTTGTCCGGAGTTAAATAACCGATTCTTTTTCTACTGAGGATTTGAAGCCTCCTCATTTGTTGCAATGTAATGATTTTAAACTCCAAAAAAGAAAAACAACATGCAGTCTGCGCAATTCGTCCAACGGCATGGAAACGCAAAAGGCCACCCAACAGGATCGGTTACAAAATGTGACGCATTTGGTTAAGGTGTGTTCATTCACCGCAGACACTGCCCATTAAATATTTACAATCAGGTTGACTTTGCCCTTAAAAAAAAAACAAAAAAAAAAGAAACAGACTCCTGACAGACACGCACACTAACAGACGGACTGGGGGAAAGGCCAGGATAAGTGAGAGTTCACTGTTAATACAAACGCAATCACAAGCGCATAGCCTTTCTTTCAACATGTTACGGTCAGCCCTCCAGGACTTGAAGGAAACCGTGACCTTGGTAACTCAACTCTTATGCAACCACATCTGCCCCCCCCCCCCCCACCCCCACCACCACTATTGTCTCCCATCCTACAAACCCACACAACCGCCTGTTCTCCATTGTGTTCAATGTTAGTTTTTCCTCCCTTTCTCTTGTTTCACCATTCTTTTAACATCCTAGCTCCATCTTCAGAAGCCCTTGTGCAGGAAACAGCTTCGCATTCCCTGCTAAATATTTCTCCCACAAAACAATAGCATGCTTCTGCGAGTGTGTGTCACATCACATAAGGGATGCAAATTGACTGAGAGCTGAATCCAGGACATGGACACGGACAACAACAACACGTGTGTGGGTTACAAACAAGTACTGCAGGAGGATGCTAAATGTACTTGGAAACTGGTGCACAGGTGGCAACACAGTTATGATAACAAAATGGCCTGTACAACAAAAACAACAAAAAAAACTGGATCTCCCTGTCAGTGGGCACTGGGCCAAGCTGAAAACTCAAACATCTATAATCCATATTGGCAGACATGGAAGGTCTCAAGTGCATGAAAAATACAGTCACGTCTTGTGAGCTGAACAAACAACCCCTTCAGTTTTCTGACATGTGCAAAGAAGTCCAAACCCTGCATCACTTGACTTTCCTTTTGGGAGTCCACAGAACATTTTCTGCTTGTACTAACCTTGACCACTTATTACCAAATATGATTAAAAGAGTGTTACAAAAGACACTAAATCAGCAGCAAAAAGCTTTCATCTTCATTGTGGAACTTATTTCGATGACCACAAAAAAAAAAGAAAAAGAAAAGGACTTGGCTCATCTCGTTTAACAACTAATGGAGTAATGGCCAACATGTATATTGTTTAATTTCTGTTATAATTGAATTTGATGCTAAATTAAAAAAGTTGATATTCAAAAGTGGGTTGTGTAGCCTTCCCTTCTAAGAAAAAAAAAAACATGACAAAAAAAAAAACAGACAACTTAAAAAGTGATAGTTTTTAGATTGAGGTTCGGCCATGTATCGACTCCACGCTTCAGGGGGAGAAACAACTTCCACACAGTCAAAAAAGAATGAAGATGAAACAGCAGGTAAAACATGTTACAAAAAAAAGCTTATAAAAAAGGCGTGTTATTCAATTTTGCTTTTGTAAATGTCCTGAAATTGGTCTTACCTGGCCACAGTTTCATGCAAACTACGTCCTCGTTTGGCGATATTTGAAAGGTTCAGGTGGACGTCTGCTCACACAAACCCGCTCCGGCGGTGAAGTGACGTCACCCACATAGATCTGCCTGTAAAGAATATGTGTCGTTTCAGTGAGACGTTGCGAGCAGTCAGAGAGAGCTGAAGTGTGCACTGGATCATGCTCTCCTCTCGCTGGTGCCTGTGTGAGGTGAGTGATTCAGACGGCTCGTGGGGAAGAGCGTTTTAAACAGCGTCACGGCGTCACACGCGGACGAGCGCGTGCGCCTGCGCAGTGAGGAGGCAGGTTCTGTGTGGGAGAAGAGAAGAGGGTGGTTAACAATTAATCAACATGTTTGATTGATTGACATTGTTTTTTTGTTTTTTTTTTACGGGAAAGGTATCACGTGTACATATTTACAAAGCCTAGTTAATTTGCTGTAAATCATCTCCTTTCATCTCGTTACTATATAAACTCTATCTGCTTTTCTCTGAATACAATATGATGTTAAAGCTACATTGAGTGAAATATGTTTTTTTTTATGGTGCCCTGTTAATATAAATACTAGGCTACACAAACAAGTTAAAGGACAGCACGTTTTCTAACAGCACACCTGAACAAAAGTTACATTTTTTGTTCAGATTGATTGAAAAAAAAATGAACAAATACTACTTTGCATTTTATTTTGGTCATGATAAAATGTCTAATTGTTGCTGTCCCTTTAAGTTAAGAGAATAGAGTAACCTCAGTCATGGTACTGTATGTTGTGCAGGTTTTTGTGCGATTAAAAAAAAAAAAAAACATAATAGCTTGAAATATTCACTTTTTTTTTTTAACTTATACACTTCAGTGAAATTAAATAAAATGTGTGTTTAAACATTTTTGACTGCACATTTTAATGAAAGGCGTAGCAGTAGGCCAATGCTTGTTATAGTGTTAAAACTTAAATTTGTACAAAATATAACTGGGCTATTGATTTTTTTTTTTTTAATTAACCAATATCAGTAAAAAAAAAACAAAAAAAAAAAACCTTAGTAAGAGATCAGAATGATACGAAACATGTAGAAACTTTGGAAAATATTGTATTATGCCGTTACTTATATCCATTAATACTGTTATCTTGTTAGTAGAGCTGCAAAAACCAACTTGTTTTCCAAAATCAATGAACAAGTTGGTTCTAAATTTGACTGAAACATCAGAAAATAGCCAATAGTTGTTTATGACAATATATGTTGAAAACAAATCCTTGACATCAAGCTGTACCTACTGTTATTTTCACATTCCTATCTTTACATGTACAACACAGGGCTGAGGAAAGAAAACATCTGAACCCCACTACCTCTCATTACCAAAACACTGCGTCACAGCCTGTCTCTAATGGGGATCACTGGCCTCACTGGTTCAGATCTGCTTCTAGTGCTTATTCTGGGGGCAACAGTGGCAGAGGAAAAAGCCTAAATGTTTCCATGTGTGTTTGGTCCTATATACATTTGTAGTCCATGCATGTGTGTGTGTGTGTGTGTGTGTGTGTGTGTGTGTGTGTGTGTGTGTGTGTGTGTGTGTGTGTGTGTGTGTGTGTGTGTGTGTGTGTGTGTGTGTGTAGCGGGGTGTGCCTGACATGGGGAAACAGTAAGGCCCCTGTTTTCTCTCTGGGTTTGGCCCAACAACAGTTAAGTTTTTGAACGTCACACTCGCCTCACTGCCTCACAGGACACACTGGAACTATTCTTGGGTCACCGGTGACATAATGGACCATCTCAGACAGGCACACACCCTCCCTACGTACCTCACAACGGCCACCAGAAACAGAGTCAGCATCCAAACTGTGGTATAGGCAGAAGTGCAGCTGTGGTTCTCGGGCATGGGAGAGCATGTTGTGGCATATTGCTTTCCAGGTATAGTCTATTCAGTGCTCCCATTAAGAGAGCCATTCATTATATGAATGTAGACTGATGTCTTCATTTGACCACTTTTAAAGTAAAGATTACAGGGTTAAAGCCCTGCTCAGACAAAAGTACAGTCAAAACACTCACTATTCATAATGTTGTTTGTATAGATTTTGGTCGAAAACTATTTGATGTATTGGCAGGAAATTTGGTACCGCCATTCATGGTCACCATATCATGAATCCCACTTAATTTGGGACTGACTTTATCATGAGATTAACCTTAATTATTCAGAAACAGCATGAAAAAAATGTGCAAACAACATTTTGTATCCTTCTAGTTTAGTGAAAGCAATATTTGATATAACGCTGAGGCAGTATATCCATAATTTAGCCCAAATGTTCACTTGGGAATATGGACAAACGGATAACTTTTGCTTTTCAAGGACAAAGGTCAAGGTCTGCTGTAACCCTTTAAACATATAATCAACTTAACTGAGGTATCGTGCTGTCTTAGAAAAACTCCTTTCTGCCATTTTTTGCCACATTCTTGTGTGCCCTACATCTCAAAAAGGCTTGAAGAGATTAATTAAAAAGAATTGCTCTGCTGAAGTACAGCCTCATAGATGTCACAACTAGACTGCTGGTCCTGTTTATTTCCTTGAGAACGAAGTGTATAAAAAGTTCAATTTGAGATACTTTGATTCAAAGAGCGAAAAACTTTTTTTTTTTAGCTACAGTGATCCAAAAGACATTATCATCTGTGGGTGTGCCGCCATTAGAGACACACCCAGTTGTTCAGAAACTAATTGCCAACCACTTATTCAGTGCTTTGACTGCTACTTGTGATTGAAACCACAACTCTCTCAGAAGACTGCTACAAGTCAGTGTGAGAAAGCAAGACAAGGCGAGACGAGAAGCAGGGAGAAAGTAAAGCAGTTGGATCATGAAAGCACACGCTTAAACTTCATGACAAAACAGCTCCTTTAATGGTCAAAAGTCAAAACATTTCACAGTTGAGCTGCAAGGAAATTTGGGAATTTGCAGGGACAAAATCACAGTGCCTTAAACAAGACAAGAGCCAGCCAGGGGGAAAGCGAAAACAAAGCTTTTGTTAATGAGATTAGCTTTGCATTGAAAAGGTTATTACAACTCTAGTGAACCTGAGAGTCCATGAGGAGCTTTGTTCAAAGGAGGTTCACAGAGTTAGGTTATACTTCTTTAAAGTCATTTGATCAACAGGGTTGTGACCTCAGGCTTTGATGAAACACTCCTATTGTGGGAAAATGGCAAAAAGTAAAAAAAAATTAGGAAGTAAATTGACACCACTTGGGTTGCCACCCATTTGTTGTAACAATGTTTTATGCCCAGTTCCCTTTTTATAAACTGCTGTAAATCAAAGTGGCTGATCTACAGTTGTTACTCTTGTCAACAATGAAAGCAGCATTCCAGTCGATATCTCTGAGTCCTATCGCAGCAGAAAGCATGTAACATTTTGTCCCTGGCAACCATCACAACCTGTGCTATAAAAAGATGTCCTGACTCTTTACCTGCAGGCGATAATTATCAGAACCATCAATCACTTTTTAGTAGTATTCCAGTGTGAATACAGTACGCGTCAGTCAGTCGGCTGGCCCCAGTTGGCCCCAACTAACATTTCTCAACAACTGCTGAATTGGCACAAATGTTTTAGTATCATTCATGGTCCTCCCTGAATTTGGCAATGCCCTGGCCTTTCTCTAATACTTGGGGCCTTAAGCAAAATATCTCAGACATCCTTTACCAGATGGCCATGTTCCTCATTTCCATGAATTCTATTCATTATTTCTTAACTTTTCATTTTTCAGTTCCATAGTACGGTGACCTACTTGATATGTCCGATACTTCTGTTTTGTACAGAAAACAGAAACAGTCCCCTTTAGCTTTACTTTGGGTTCAGCGCTAGATAGCCTAGCATACGGTGGCATGCTAACACAATTAGCCAATACGCTGAACATTACACCTTCATGTATTCTATGTACATAATCATAACTGCAAAAGCATGTTTGCATTGCAGTAAGGAGGATGTTGACTTTAACATTTAGTTGTCAATTCAACTTTGCATTGTCTAAGAGCTATAGACCTGTCATGTGAGAAAACGTACTGAACAAATTCATAGTTGATGGATTATAAATATTTCATTTGTAAACCTTGTTAAGTTACTTTTTACTACTATAAATATAACATATACACATTAACTATAACAACTCGTCATGAATATCAAAAAACATTGATTTGGTCATTTATCAATCCAATATACATACAAGCCAAACGCTCAGATTTCATAATTTGTACTCACACCAGCTATTGTTGTTGTTTACCTGACTGCCATGCACATTATGACCATGGCTAACCTGTAAGAGGAAGTTTGATGAGTCGTGGAGATATGAAAACAGGAATGGCTGATGCAGATTTATGAGTGGAGAACATGATAGGAGTAGTTGACATGTGTCCCGTACAGGTGTGTTAAAGTGTCATCCAAACCGGGTCGGGTAAATGCAACAAACGTGCAATGCATAACTTTGTGTGTCAATCTTCTGCAGTTATTTGTTTTGATTGTAAGCATAACTTCTTGTTTTTTAATTGAAAAATACAGCGGGGGAAAAAAGGCTGAAATTCCAGCAAGTAGGTGGGTTAAAGAACGCTTGTACATAGAGGTCTTGATTATAAGATAAGAGCGTTCATCAGCGTCAGAAATATGACATAACCAAAACAATACAGCATGTTAGTGTTAGAAAGACAGACATGAATGTGAGTGAATGGGAGAGATAAATCTTGTCTAAAGTAAAAAAGAGCTGCTTTCCCACGAGAACAGATTGAATTATGTAAATCCAGGTCGTTATCCACTCTCTGGTTCCACCTTCCTGAACAAGTACAACAGGCCTCTGGTTTCAGAGAAGGAAATGGCTCAGCTGCTCAAAAGAAAAGCCATCAATAGGGGTTCTAGTCAGGTTTTCCTGTTATTCACCTTTATTCAAAGGAATCAAATCTGAGGATATGACTTCATAAGAGAGAAAGGGAAGAACTAGGAGACTGCTGCATTTAATAAACAGGAAGTTCTAAAATACTTGTGATTAAGAATCAATAGCCTGAGTGCTTATATATCCACTTAAAAATTACATCCCATATCTATTGGTAGCCCAAGCTTGTTATGCCTTATTACAGCAAAGCTTTAGGGGAGAGGCGGTTTCCTCAGGATGTTGCTACAATACGGTTTTCTCTGTGTTTGGATTCTTAGATATGCTACATTCACTTCATAGGCGGCTGGCTTAGTAGTAATACAGGAATTTGGGTCAGAGTGGATGTAATACACCTTAAAGCCCTTTGTTAAGTGTCTGTGTACAGTGAAAATAGAAGTTTGTTTGCTTGCTAAACAGCCCCGGGACAATATGTGATTAAATTTAGACCTCCATTGGTACTGGGAGTGTAGTTTCTTGGACCCATGCATGGATAAATAATATCACATTTCTTATGTGTGAAGTGCAATTGTTCCACCAACAAAATTATTACAATTCTTATCACATTTTTAGGTTTGGATTTGAGTTTTTAGTACTCATACATTCTATGTTTTTTCTTACTTGTTTTGTTTTTTGTCTGCTGTTATTGGACGGTTGCATGGTTCTCCAAGTTGGTACATAATTATGATCCATCCAGCCATTATCTATATCCCTTCATTGATCAAGAGGCAGGCTGACCCCTGGACTCATCGTCAGTCAGTCACAGGACGGACATGCAGGGACAAAAATTGTTCACATACACACCTACGGGCAATGTAGAGTCACTGATACATTTAAATAGCATGTCTTTAGATTGTGGGAGGAAGCCAGGGTTCTTGGAAAACGTGCAAACTCCTCACAGAAATTACTTTTTTCTGACAGGGCGTTCGAAACCAGGAACCTTTTGTGAAATAAGACAACCACATTAACCAACGCACCACCCTGAAGCCTCCCTTGCAATCCAATGTGACACAAATAATCTTGTTTCCCACATAAATTGCCTAATGTGTATAACAAATTAGATCTTTCATGTCATCTCAGATTATTGCATTTTTGAGTTTCTAACTTGTGTACATTGTTTAATAAAACATTATATTCCTTTCCAAGTCATAATTACAACATGCAAATTACAAGTTGTACACCAGGCCTTGTGCCTAATAATCCAGAATTATGTCTGTATATCTTCACTCTCAATCCATGGTCTGAATAAGTACTAAAGAGAAAATGCTAGCGTGCTTGTATGCTTAGTTAAGAAGGTTAACATTAACATTATATTAGCATGCTGACATTGACATTGTAAGCATATTAGTCTGCTTATTTGCTTGTATCAATGCCCAGCTGTACAATGCAGCCTCAGAGTTCACAAGCATATCGCTATCTTAAATTTGTTCTTTTATTGACTTTTTTTTGTTGCTTCAGGAATTCCTGGCTCCATATTTGCATTATGTCATATCAGAAACAGCAAACCAGTTAGGACATAGTGATCTGTGTGCTGAACTGTGTGCAAATATGCTCACCAGATGCTCATCTACTAAGTAGCCCTTAGGCTTTAAGGAGTACTGTTACACTTTAAGACAATGCAGAGGTAATGCATGTTTACAGTTGCAATACGTTTACACATAAATCTGTATTATGTGTAAACCTCAACGAGCCCTTAAGGATTACAGGACTCAGGACTGGTAAATGTTTAGATCAAAAAGGGAAGTTTTGTGTTCAAGTGGATGTGTTATCAGTCGTGTTTGAGTTATGATTAGACACACTGATCTTACAACAAGTGAACCTGGAGTGTAGACACTGACATGGAGCTGAGCCAGAATTAGAAACTCCTCACTTGTCCACACGGGAAAGCTAGTTGTTTATTATCTTTACGGAAAAAGTACCTGCAGGGTTATTGTTTAATCTTCTGCTACATATCCCACTTAACCGTGGTGAGTAAGTGTCTGAGTGACCCGACCTTCACAGGAATCACATGATAACGACTGTCACTGGGAAGTTTTAAGAGGCAGTGAGAGCAGTAAAAAAAAGGAAAACAACCCTAACTGGTCCTACACTCTGGCTGCAGATGTCCTAATATGGCATGTTAATGGGCCCATGTGGAGCTAAGGGAATGACAGCGTGTCTGCTTTTTTTCTCTAAGTTATCTTTATAGGAGAATTGCATCAGTCTGCTGATGAGCTAATTTCCTCCTTTTCCCTGAGCTGGCTAGTACGTTCTGAGACAGACGGAAGGGTCTGTCTGGGGGAATTCCTCAAATCATACGACTTATTTTCAAGTTGTGGTTTCATTCTGATAAAGGTTTTCTTATTATTACAGCTTTTTTTGGACAAGAAAATATGCCAAAGAGAGCCCCGCCTGTAAAATAACATCCAGATATAAATACAAAAATGTGCTATTCTCTTATGGCTACAGTATCCCCAAAGCGAGCGTTTCGTTTTTAGCTACTTTTCAGCTGTTATTACAATGCTTTGTATTAAGACAGAGCTCGTAGCTAATTATGGTGGCCATTTATTTTGAAAGTGAAATAATGTCCTAAAATGGTATCAATGGAAGCAGAAGGAGACTGGAAGTTATCAGCAGCTATCTCTCTGTATTTTGACTCCCTTCCACATCCTCTTTTTTTTTTTTTGCCACTTTTAGTATTTTTTAGCAGCTAATGAATGTGGTGTTGACTGCTTTGTTTTGCAAATGCTCCTGAGCCCAGTGACCAATCAGAAGCTAGACTAAACAGGAAGAGGAGGCAGCTTCCTGTCCATGCCTGGAGTAACAAGATCCAGTATGGGACTAAGTCTTCAACCTAAGACTGTCTAAAATATGCCTACCACCGCCCTTAAAGCCTATCATTTAACAAGTTTTATCTGCCGTGATTAACCTATTCTAAAAATGAAGTGTAAAAACGAAAAGATTTGGTTTTAGGAGGCTTTTTTAAGCCAAGCTACCTTTAAATAGTCTATTATATGTGCTATAACGTTTCTCATAATTATAGGCTTGTTCTAGACTTGTGGGTGTCTATTAGATCATAAGAGCAGACCATTACAGCATGATATATGACATACTTATATGATATAAGTTCCCCCCCCCCTCTGTTAGTTTGCCAGCACAGTTAACTCAAAAGAATATGAGGTCGTTTTAATGACGCTAGCAGAAGTTGGCTGTAAAGTGAAGTCTGTAAATTGACCTTCTAAAGTTGGAACACATAACACCACTTTTTTAGGTCTTAGGAGGTGTTAATAATGTCAGTGTTATGTAAGTGGTCTTTTAACAAGTGCTAAATATACCTGATGCTTGGATTCATATTCATATATTTTATTGTGTTTAGCCCTTCCACACATACTGGTCACTACACTGGACAGCTATTCATAAACTGTTTTCTACTAAATGCATTGGTTTTGATGGAATGGTTTCACATCAGCCACTCCAGTGGACTCTGAGTCAGCCCATACACTGTCATCAATTGGCCAGCAGTAGTAAGTGGTCCAAAAAATGTCTTCAAAATCAACATGGCCGATGTAACTCACTAATGCCATGTGGTTCAGGAATATCTTGCAAATCCTGTTATTCTAGAAGACCCTTGCAGGTGATCAAGGCAAAAACTGAGCAGGTAGTTTGAGCTCTTCAAACATGATTTTTTTCTGTTTTAAACAGGAAAACTCCGAAAGTCAAAGACGGTCATCCCTCTAAACTTAAATTGAAATGGTTCTCTCTTACGTCATCAGTCTTGAGTTATCCGGGGTTTTTCTTTCTTTCAACATCAGACACCCTCACAATGGACGCATGATTTGCTTCCCATGCAACACCATCCCACACAAACAATATAATAACGTTACTATGAGCTCAGAAGAAACTGTCACTGCCTGTGAGTGAAGAGATATGACATAATCCTTTATTTTTGAATGATTTTTGTAGCATTTGTTAAGCATGAACCCCAGCGAGAAGCCTCACATTTTCTTAGTCACAGCACTGACTAATATTGCCTACAACGTTTCTGCTTCTATAGCTGCCAGTGAGCTCTCTTGTGCGTCTGTACAAACTGTCAGGGGTGCTTCACGCACGTCATCAGCCGAGTGAGGGAGGTTGCTGATGAAAACAGCAGCAATGCTCGGCCTTTTCTGCTTGCGTTGTATGAAAAGGAGCCATTAGTCAGTCTCACAGAGCCACACCGTCCTCCTGGAGCTATTAATAGCCACACAGTTCAGCCTTAGTTTTTTTTTTTTTCTTCAGGAGAAAGCTGGCTAAAATCCCCCCTTTCCCTGCTCATTTCCTCCCCACCCTGCGCTCTACAGAATATCATGTACTGTGACAAATCTCTCATAAAGTTATTTTTAGCCCAGAGCAACCACATTCTGCTATTTATACTGTGATTTAAGTATAGAATCAACACATAAACAACCAAAGGTAGAGAAATAGACCTTTGTTCTTCTACACATTAAGAAGTAAAATCCTCATGTGAGAAATGCCACAGACCCTCTCCGAGATATTTAACTGCCTTTGCCTCCAACGCAGACGTCACACATGGCTAAACCAGCTGTGGATTTGAGTAGTTTCACGAAGAATCATTACACCAGTCTTTAACCAAAGAATCACACAATGCTTCACCTAGGTACAGCTCCTTGGATATAACTATATACCAACATACAATATAGAATACCATACAATACAATACAAACCATACAATACCTTAAAAATACTATAAGATGCTTTTTAATTCTATGTGATAAGATGCAAAAGGCAAAGGTTTGATTTTACTCAGAGAGCCAAAGCACAACCCTTACAGTAGTTTATGATCACTGTGGTACCTTAGAGAATACCATATTTTATTGTGCTGAATTTAGTTTGAGGCTGTTTTTTTGTGTTCAAAGAAAACATGTAGAAGCTCAAAAGGGTTGCGCACAGGTGTCACTGACTCACAATATGGGTCTCATACAACATAAACACTTGTTATTTTAAGGGGCGGCTCCTTAGCCCGTTGGTAAAACATGCATTCCATGTAATCACAACGTCTCCCACTCAGCTGGGAAACATACCATCCATTTTTCTATCCCCTCAACCATGAGTGCTGTAAACTTTGAAAAGATAAATTAATTAAATAATATTTATTATTAAGAGTTGTAAGTAGAGGTTAAAAGCTTTGTTGTTGTTGTTGTTGTTGTTGTTGTTGTTGTTGTTGTTTTGCCAGAAACAAACCTTTAAAATAAATTCTGTTATTACAATTCTTGATTCAGTCTTTTCTATACTCTGATTTCCTTTCTTACATTTAATTTGCTAATGAAATTATCCTACACAAAATGTATTTCAGGTTTATCTTTTTGTATTTTATTCTATTTTGTTCACCTTTTAAAAGTGTAATAAATGATTTTATGGGTTTTTTTTATTGTGTGATATTCAATAATACATTTGAATGTTCAATAATAATACAGCTGCCTCTTCTTAAATGTAATTTCCATTCTCATAAAGTTGATTCTTGTATTCTTGTTTTCAGCCTCTGCAAGAAAACACTCATCCTCACAAGATGAGTAATGTGTCAATTTCATTTTTCCATGTGTTTTTCTTTACTTTTTCTCAAGGAATTCTGAGTTCTTAATTAATAAAACCTTTGCTCTGGTTGTTGGGGATTTGCACCTTGCGCCTTTGAAACACTGTAAATCTAAGAGCTCATTCTCATTTCTGTGGCTGAAGTTCACAGTTTGATGACATGTCCACAATGTGCGTCATCAGAGACATTTTAAACTCAGTATGACCTGTCCAGCTCAGACACTTCCTGTGAATGCAGCTGTTTAAGTTTGATGCATTTCTGGAAGACAGAAAATATTATAGAATATAATGAGGCAGAACTTCACCTGCAAACTTGAACCAACAAAGATGGCTCTGTCTTTATATTCCTCTTTGTGTCTCTGTCTATTATGCATAATAAAGAGTAATATTGTTCTGCTCAAATTTTTGCCAACTTCTACTCAATTTTAGAAAGTAATACTTCTGAAAAATTGAGATATACAAAAGTACTTTAATGGACTGAAAAATGAATCAACTGATCAAAAAAAGCATGACTCTGAGCACATGGAAACCTCAGAAACGCAGGAAGTAAACCGTTTCTGCTGCTCATCCCACAGCCAGCATGCAGACATTTGTCTGAACTGCACAGAGACTAAAAAGACCTCGAGTCATACACCTTGCTAGGGCCCCCTAGAGGCTGCAACGTGTATTACAAACTACAAAACTAAAGAACTTTTTAGATCACATGAATCAAACATTTTACTGTTGGCTTTACTTCTCTTACTTTAATTTCAAAAAGCTGTGTGTCATTAAAAAAAAAAAAACTATGACCAGTATTACTTTTGGTAATACACCCCGGAGTACTATTTTATTCAAACCATCTCATGTCATTCTGGACAAAGTTATTTTGTCACCCTAATCCCCAGTGCTGAAAAACAAACAGAGTGACTTACAACCCAACACTTATGTTCAAGAGAATCATTTAGTTTGTCGAACAAAAGGTACAAAAACGTCCAACTCAATTTGTGCCCTTTAGGTCTTTTTTTTTTTTTTTTTTAGGTCTTCTACAATCTGTGGATATTTATATTAAATTAGAATTTAATTTATTATATATGTAGATCTCTGACACATCTTTCTTTTCACAGACTACCAGTGACTAAGGCAAGACAACACAATCCACAAAACCCACAACTTTACCACTTCATGATATTTCATCCTGTGTCATTTTGTTACTTAACTTATTTCTTTTAAATGGATTAATACAGATAACCTTTGGGTTGCCAGATTGTGAAAAATGTCTCCTGATGCCTTTTTTTTAAAAGAGTTGCAGAAGATCCGGAGCAAATTATTAAAGAGGATGAGCTTTGCTTTAAATCTTTACTTATAGGCTATTAGTGGTTTTCTCCAGTTATCTGTAAAGCTGTCTAAATATTGATTCACATAACATTAACTCCATATTTGACTGAATTGCCCCCGGTGGGTTAGTAGAGTATTTCTAATGCTTATTTTACAATAATAACAAATGGGTTTAGTTTGGCCACTCTGTAAATTGCCATGAGCAAAAGTTATTGCATTGTCACGAAATATGAACGTAAATATAGAAGCCATTCAGTCATCTATATGACGGAGGATTAGAGCCATGTTAAAAAAGAAATGCTTTTTTTTAATTTACGAGAATAAAGTCATAAATAAAGAATAAAGTTGTAAAAATAAAGTCGTTAATTTACGAGTTTTATCTCGAAATTAAAGAAAATAAAAAAAATGAACGTGGCCCTCATCGTCCGTCGTACATCTGTCAGGTTTACAGTTGTTAAAAGGCTTATGATGAATTGATTGTGACACTTAATATGATAAAGGCTGATGCTGGATTATCAGTCAATAGGGTAAGTCCCTTAAATGCACAATATTAATCATAATTACAAGCTTGTTAGAGTTTTAGTTCTGCTCAAGGATTTGTCACTTTTGGTTGTTTAACTTGCAAATTAATCAAAATTAAGTCAACTGCCATGTCCAAAAATCAGAAGGCTATCTGTCACAAACAAACTCATAGTGATTGTGTAGAATTTGGGGTCGAAAAGGGGGGTCACATCGGTTTTTTTTTTTTTTACCTGTGAGTTTTACCCCACAACAGAGGCTAATTTAACCCCTGCAGGTGAAAGAGCGACAACAGTAGAAAGAGTAAATGATTAACACAAGAAGGGACTCGTAAGCTCTGTTTCGACGTGCTGTTTCATAACACACGGCTGGTTCCTCCGCTCGCCTCCTTCGTGGAAGGGGGCGCTCTCGGCTCGCTGCTCAGCTTGATTTGGACGCTGTGTTTTTAACCGCACAGCTGCATACCTCCTCGTCTCTTCTCCCGCCGGCCGGATCCCACGGAGATCACGGACACTGTGAGCATTTCAATCACCAACATGGACTTCTCCATCAGAGCAGCCAACGTGGAGGACTGCAAGGACATCGCGAGGATGATCCTGGTGAGGGGACACGTGTGTGTGCAGTGTGTGTGTGTGTGTGCAGTGTGTGTGCAGTGTGTGTGTGTGTGTGTGTGTGGTTGTGGTTGTACGGGGGGCCGCTATGACTCGAGGGCATGAACAGTCTATGACTCACAGGCTGACGTCAGAAGGTGTCTGCACGTTGACAGCGTTGTTGTAACGACATTGTTCAGATATTATTGGATAAATATCAGAGCAGGAGATGTGCGTGTCTGTGCAAACAATGTAATGTAAGCTGTTTCCTGACATACAGGAAGTGGCATGTTTCAGGCCCTTAATAAGATCTGATGCTTTTTTTTTTCTTTTTTTTATGTGTTCACAGGAATTGGCTGAATATGAGAAAATCGTCGATCACGTGAAAATCACACAGAAAGGTACAGAAATGGATACTATAGGCTACATGTTCTTATTGAGTTCAGAGCCTTGACCTTGCCCTTCAATGTGTGTGACCTTCATAAACTATCAGAAGCGTAAAAAATCCTGGATGTATAAAAACTGTAAAATTGTTTTTAAAAAAAAAAAAACATGAGAAGTTAGAATGACAAGACTGTGTTTTCTGTTTAGAGCCAAAAAAAACAAAAAACAATCAAATCAACTGGAGATTGAAACGCTCTTTTGAAAAGTAGACAACACAGGTTGAGCTCAAGATCATTAAAGTAGCTTTTCTGAACATTTAAGTCACACAATTACAGAAGCGAATTGCATTCACCATTTTTTTTTTCTTTTTTTTGACACATTGTCTCATAACTATGAGCTCAGGATCTCAGGAATTATGAGAAAAGTTTTCATAGGCATAGGATAAGACAGTGGGCGATTATGACGTTATCGGATCCTATCTGCTTTTATTTCATACTCCAAATGAGACACTGTGAAATATTATTGCCACTTAATGTGACTGGCTTTCATATAAGTCAACGCTGTACAGGCATCTTCAAATCATTGGGATTGTTCAGGTGGAAAGGCCGGTCCGACCTCCTGGAAGCGGCTCTCTTCCTGCAGGAGCTGTTAAACCGAGAGAATGACACTTCTTCTTCAGCATACGTTTCAGACCGTGGAAAGAGGATTTAAAAGTGTGGCCTTAACTGAAGGGAATATGTAGCATATCCCATACAATATAAATGACCAGTGTTTTGTGTTTTGTGCAGACTTGGAGCAGGATGGCTTCTCCAAAAACCCGTTCTTCCATGGGATCGTTGCTGAGGTACCAGAACAGCACAGAACCAAAGACGGTGAGAAGTGACCAACAGTACCACTTTCAGCTGTGACAAACATAATGTTTTCATTGTTTGAGCGATGACGTTGTAGAGACAGAATCCCACACCTGTTGTAAATGTACAACACGCGCTCACATGTCAGCCAAGAAATAGTTTGCACAGTTTCTGTCCATTAGTGTGAAATCTGTGATAACTATTTCTGTTTTTTTTCCTCTCTAATCAAATATAACTGTTTCAATTTGAAGGCCTTCAGCCAAATGGCAGCTATTGATATTTGAGTATTTTCCCAAGCTGTAAGCAGCTCATTTGGGATAAACCACGAATCTAGCCAAACAAAATGATTGTTTCAAACTGTTACTGGATATAAATACTGTTATTTTGTCTTGTAAGAAACCCAAATCCTGACAGATTAATGAGAACGCTAGCACACAAGAAAGAAATGTGGACTGTAGCAAGGAGGAAAAAACTATTTTTTTATGGTTTTGTTTGCCTGATGGATTTAAAAAAAGAGCCATTACAGATCTCTAGACAGCACTTGTAGCACACTCTTAAGTGTACTGAAGATAATCAATTGCTATAAGAGTCCAAAAGTCCATGACTTTGCTTTACAG
Organism: Labrus bergylta; assembly: GCF_963930695.1. NCBI lineage: Eukaryota > Metazoa > Chordata > Actinopteri > Labriformes > Labridae > Labrus > Labrus bergylta. Next base: position 14,466,771 of record NC_089216.1, read on the forward strand.
CAGCTACATTTAACAGTCAACAGGTTCATTAGTTCATCTTTACGACCTGATACAGCACAAAGCTAATGTCTACTCTCCTTTCACCACTTGCATAACGAGGCGAACACACGACTGCTCCCGGAATAGCGTACTGAAAAACATTAATGTACGCTCTGCTGCCCAGTTGGGTCTTTTTCTTCCATGACACAGTCCGCCTCCCCCCCAAATACAGTCACCTCTTCCCGCTCTCTGCTGGTTTCAGATACCTGACTCCTGGCCAAAATGCTTCCCCACTTTTGTACAATAAACTTTTGACAGTACTTCTAATAAGACCACCAAATAAAAATAAAAAACCCACATATATCTGTGGTCATTTCTACAGGGGAAAAACAACAATATCATGAATGTTATGATTTTTCTTCACTGTTTTATTTGACAGATTATAAAAATAAAGCTTGATATCCTTAAAGCTGCATGCCAATAATTCGTGTAAAATGGTAATATGCAATGATGAGTGAATCATTGCCCTCTACTATATAGGTCAGATGGCGAGTTAAATTTTGGTTCTGGGTCAGTGAAAGGTCTGGATTATTTTAGACAAATCCGCTATAAACTTTAGTCATTTTTTTTTTTAAATTGGTGCCTTACAAAAACACATTTGATCTCAACAACATAGTTTTTAACAAAACTTAGTCAAGATACTCGAAAGACGATAAAAAGCCAACAAGAACTATGACTGGACAATGCTTGATATTGATTGAAAAAAAGAGTCTTGCTAGCCGTGACATATTTATAATTTAATATGTATGTATAATATGTCAATGCTGATGCTGGATTCAATGCCTCCAAGTGGCCTAAAAAAAATAAACATAATTTAGAGTGCTTTTTAAAGTTAATATTCGTAACTGTCTTTCTGATGTATTGAGTTAACATTGTGACTGTTTGCTTTCAGGCCATACGAAGATAGGCTACGCACTTTACTTCTACTCCTACAGCTCATGGTCGGGCAGAGCCATTTATATGGAGGACTTGTATGTGATGCCTGAGTTCAGAGGTAAAGTGAACTGTGGTCAGAATAAACATGTCATTGTTGTTATTTTAGGCACGAAATGTAAATTCCGTCGCCAGGGGGCTCTCGACAGAAACAATAACAGAAGATGAGGTCGAGGCTTGCAGGGAATTATGGGAGTGATTCTCTATACTACTCCAGCCCCACCCCCCAAATGAAAACGCACCCAGAGTCTACTGTCTTCAAAACTAACGTACTAAACAGACCTGAGGAAGAGAATCTGTTCACCGACGATGTATCCAAGTATAATCTACAAAACGTTTTTGTCACAGCAGCACATCCAGCACATCAGCTTTAAGTCGTGATTCTCGCTTCCTTATGTAGCAGTCTTTGACGTAAACCGGTCCAGGACCAGTCCTTGGAGTATCCCTAGTTCAGAGGGTGTGATGACTGTGAGGTCATCCATGTAGGCTCTGATGGGGGGGGGGGCTGTCCCACTCCGGTGTTGGCCAATGGGCCTCTACACTCCACCTCAGCAGCTTTCACGACCATGTTCATGGCAAGGGAAAAGAAGATCACAGAAACTGTACACCCTTAAAACAACATTTTGAATTCATTTAGATATTTGAGTGTAAAAATTCTACATATTGTATCTTTGGGTTGATGATTTGCGCTAGCAGGAAGTCTTAATGAATACGCTCTTCGTCTCTTCGTGTTTTCCAGGGAAGGGCATTGGGAAAGCACTGATGAGCAAGGTAGCACAGGTGAGTGAAACCCCCAAAATATTATCCGACTTAAACGTTAAGAAATTAAAATGTTCTGTAAAAGTTGGACATTACTTGCACTTTGTTTTTCTTGCATATCAGAGGAAATTCTTGTCCCTATGTAATCAAGGCAGTACTGATGCGCGTCTCTCTGCTCTCCTGTAGCTCGGCCTGGCTGCTGGCTGTGGTCAGCTCAACTTCACAGTCCTCGACTGGAACAAATCATCCCTTGACTTTTACCTCAACCAGGGTTGCACCGATGTCACAACTGACATGGGCTACCACTACATGAGCTGCAAAGGAGAAGCACTGGAGCACCTGGCCCAACCCTAACCCGACCGCGTGCTCATGGAGACACGACCTTTGAAAGTAACAGGGTCAACATACGCAGTACAGGGATAGAGTGGCCCCGTTCCAAAACGTAACTATGACAATCGTTCCATTGAATGCACAAAACAAGTAAAAAAAGATAATTGACTGTTTTCGCCCTGCCCCATGCTACGCTTGTTTTCCAATGATAGCACAGAAGCAGCATTATATAAGAAAAAATGGCTTGTTTATTAATTCCTGGAATTCTCGCACTGTGAGTCTTCAATTTCATGCAGATCTTACTGTAAGAACTCTCATTTGGAGCTGATAGGAGACATTTTAGTCAGCTAACATGTCAACAGCTGGGAGTCTTTTCAGTTGTAGTTAGATAATGCTAGCTTAAAGGCTGCAGCTAAAAGCCCCGTTTCCACCAAGCCGTCAGGTCCGGTTCAGTACAGTTCGGTACAGTTTGTAAACCCTGATCTGGCTGGTGTTTCCACAGCCAACCTTACTTGATAAGCAAAGTGTGAGCAACATGACGACAGCCGCATCAGCTTCCTAACACATGTAGCTTGGCGCAAGTGTAGCCCGCCAATAAATTCAACGCAGAAGAATCTCCAAAGTCGTCCATGGTGCTGATATTAGTCACAAAAAAAAAGAACAATAGCCTTGAAATGACATGGCCCGTTTTGTGTTTGTCCTTTATTACCCACGGGGAGTGATGATACCTTCGACCAATTGACGGACTGCAGTGTGTCTCCGGCCTTCAGGATCAGATCAGTACTCTTACCCCAACAGAAGGGTAGCATGAAAGTAGGATGGTACGAATCTCTTATTTTGGTACCATTCCCAACTTCAGACAGTGAAAATGCCAATAAATGCGTACCGCACAAAGCCGTACCAAACCGAGCTGAACCGGACCCCTTGGTGGAAATAGGGCTTAACTCACTGATTTGGTTAACTTAAAAAAAAATATATATATATATGAGTCTTCAATTAAAAAAAAACTAAATCAGCATCCTCTTTATATGTGATGACTGTTTTGTCAGCTGACATGACAACAAATAGCATAATTAGTAGCTGTAGTTGGACAGCTCTAGCTAATTGATACTAAATTGCATATTTGGCTGAAAGCTTCTTCTACAGACGTCTGTGTGACAGTCCAGCTGACTCGCTCTACCGAAATCCCAAGATGGATATATACTCGATTCATGGCTTGAAAAAATAGCACTGAAGCTAGGCTACAAGCCAGACGGATATTGAAAAAACAAGGCAGTTTTTTCTTGCAGTCTAGCTTGGCTTTATAACCTAGGTATTATACTACCACGAATAAAAACATTAATAAAAAAGACTGCTTACATCTGCTGTTTAAACCACAGTCTACTTAAAATACATGTAAACCATGAAGTTAATGCAAGAGCCTCAACATGAAGGCTGCCTTGTTCAGGTAGATAGGGGGGCGAGGAACAGTCAATTAGCTTAGCTTCAGGGTTAAGAATGCAAATTAAAGTATTGGAATGGGGCCCATGCAATACAATTTAATAGTACAAAACTTAGGCGCTGACATGTGTGTTTTGTGTTTTCCCTTGTGGGGCTTAATGACTTGGAGCACCTTTTGATTTTGTGTTTAATCAAATAAGAAGGAAAACGAAAGGTTGGCAGTTAGAAGGGTCTAACAGTTGTGTATGAATCACAAATTATAACACCTTTTTTTGCACAAATATCCAGACAAACATTATGCATTGGGTAGACAAACTGTATGTTTCTGTGTGTGAGTGTTGCTAAGAGGGGAGTTTTTTTGATATCGCATCCCTTTTAAATTAATTATTTACTATGACAAAAGCGACCAAAGAGTAATAAGGTCACTTCTACCCTCGTCTTCCGGACATGGAGCACTGTTGTTGCACAGATGTTGTGAAGCACAATGCTGCTGCTAGCAAGGTTTTCATCCACTATATCTATGTGTTGACAGTTCTTGAGATCAGATGGTGAAGAAATGGGTTAGGCGCCATTTCAACCTACTTTAGGACTGTTTTAATAGAAAGGCTTTCTTTAAATGAGACAAGAAAAGAAGCATCTGGGAGGGATATAAAAAAATGTTAGACTTGGACCGTTCTCAGTTTAAGTCTTTGACCCTGTCCTGTTGAAACAAAAGGGAAATAATTCTGGTCTGCACTTCTGTTTTATATCCAGTCTATATACTTTTTTTAAACTCCTTGTATCATTTCCAGCAATTTAATGAAAACAATCTGAGCTGCGGGTTATATTAAGTTTGTTTTCTCTAGCTCTAAACAAGTAAGAACCACTGACCCTCCTCTAGAGGTTTTGCAATTTTCTTTTCTGACTTTGTTTGCAAAATAATTGAGTAAAGAATGTGCAGGGTTGTTTTTAAAAGTCTTTAGGAAATTGTTTTGTAAAATACTCCTGTATATTTGTTGAAATGTGCAATATATACAGACAAGTACATTTTATATGCTTGGAACATGTTCCAGAAATCAATATACAGTCCAAGGAAACAGAAAGAGACATTTAAAGCTGCCATTGTTTGAATACTCCAACTCCATGCCAACCCAGAGCGATGAAATACACAACTTGATACTTTGCTCCCAGTGATGCTTGTTGTTGAAGTTCAATCATGATTCCTATCGATTAATTGCAATAACTCAGACGAGAAGAACATTTTTTGTTCTGTACAAATGATGAAAAAAATGAAAGTTAAATATTCGAAATGCTTATTCACATTTGTGTGTGTGTAATTGACAATGTGTCAGTGTGAGAGAGTAGAAAAGACAGCCATCTATTTCCACAACTTTCTGAAGTTGTTAGGAGAGCCATAGGGACACTGTGTTCAAATCATATGGTGAGATATTATCAATGTGTTCAAACGTTTCTTTTGACTTGATGTTTCTATTCCTCACATGTTTTAATGTGTCTCATTTAGTCTCTGAAATGCTTGAAGTTAAAGCTGGTCATTGTTCGGTTAAATTCTGTGAATCCAAGAAGTCAACTAGTAAATCACCTCGTCCACTGAGTTTTTAAAAGGGCTTCATAACATCATACTACAACTTCCCTCACTTCACAAAGCACCACTAAAGTCCCTCCCTTGTGCCAAAAGGGGATTTATGAGTTTTTCCACATAATGTGATAAATATTAGAACTGTCGTAAACCATGTCACATGTAGAGAACCTCAAACCTGCATGATGGTCACATATTTTAGGCCACCTGTTGTCACCAATTCCTGAAAACGGAGCGTGTTTCAATGTTTACCTTCGCCCTTGTTCGACTGCTCTGCTCTTTCTGCACTGAGGATTAAAAGCTGTCAGACTTAATTTTCAGATGTGTTGAGTCCATTGTTTTGTAAGAGGAACATTTTTTATCAGATTCTTGGCTTATATATTTTCCTTTATAAACACAATTTAAATATGAATGTGATTATCTGTGATTACCAAAAAAATATATAGTTAGAAATAGGAATCTTGGACGTCATTCAGGAGAGTGATGCATTGAAGGCTAAAACAAGTGCTTGGTAAAAAAAATGATTTACCCAGACAATATAACACAATGAAAAATGAAAATACAGCAAATAATGAAGTCTAAGCTAACTTAAAAAAAACCAAGGTCCCTGAACATATTTGTTATGAACCTGCTACTTTTAAAGATGATATTCTAAGTTTGAGTTTTTGCTGTATAATGCTTTCCCACCCTTTGGCCCCTAACAAGTATAAAAGGGAGAGAGGGTAAGAGAAGGTGTCATGTCAGAAATCGTTGCATCTTTTCAAAACTAGTCACGAGGAACTTAGTGTGTGACTTGATCACAAGCACAGAGGATTGGGAAACTCCTGAGATAATTCACATGTCCTGAATTAGAGTGAAATATTTTCTGTTTTAAAGTTGCTTAAGAATCACTTTTAATGAAATAAGTCTACAAAAGCAATACAACATATTTCAGATGATAAATAACTTTTGTAGATTAAACGATCGAAATCATCCATGAAAAAAAAAAAAAAAAAGTTGTACAGTTCATTTTTAAAATAACTTGAGTTTGTTTGGGAGATTTCCCTTGGCTGTTGATATTAATATTTTTGGCTCACCTGTTAATCACCCTGGTTTACACATTATCCGCAGAACAGCCTGTTGTAAATCTATGGTGGTCTACCTATACAATACTGCCGCCGTGTGGTCACGAACGGAACTGTCACTGGCGTGAATGGCACATATTTTCAAGTTGATGAAAGTGATCTGAGCAGCAGTGGAAGCTCCGGTGCACCTCGAATGTTTAACCTGCGCTTCCCACGTTGATTTCCACGGCGAGAGCTGTTATCACAACATCAGAGCTGTGACGCGGAAAGTTCCCCTCGGAGACTCCTCGTGTGTGTGTGTGTGTGTGTGTGTGTGTGTGTGTGTGTGTGTGTGTGTGTGTGCGTGTGTGCGTGCGTGCGTGTGTGCGTGTGTGTGTGTGTGTGTGTGTCTCAGCCTGCCTAATAGAGTGACCCCCAGCACGCTGTTTAAAGGGAAGACAAGAGAGCTGAGTCAACGAATCGCAAGGAGAAGGATGCAACAGTTGATGTGCGCGAGTTGCACACTTTTCTGCTGTTTGGAGACGGCGCGCGCACACGGAGCACGGTGGCTTTGATGTGTGTGGAGGAAGGAGCGGATGTTTTGCTGCTTTATAACCATCATCTGTCAGATTAAATCAATCAGAGAGATCGGCGCGTCCTTAAAAAAAGCAGCTGTAGCGTGTCCTCTTTCTCGCCAAAATGGACATTTGGACAGGCATGCATTTGGAGGGACTTGACGCGCTGCTGGAATGGAGTTGAAGTGGGGGTTTCGGATGGTCTGCGGCGGAGGCGAGGAGTAGCAGCAGCGGCGCAGTCTGCAGCAACATGCATCGGATCCTGCAGAGGAGGCGAGTGCGCAAGCTGCGGGTCGTCTGGGCGTCTCTGGCCCTGGTGGCGCTGTCCCTGGCCGCGTGCAGCGCGCTGTTCACGGCGTGGACTTGGCGGCAGACGCGGGACCTGTCGCAGTCCTTTAAAGTCCTGCAAGACCGACTGGAGCAGGTTCGTAAGGTTTTTTTAAAGCAGACAAACAAACAAACAAACAATTACAACTGAAAAATAGCATGCATATTTGTGTCGAAATTTTTTTTACGCGCTTTGACTTTTGCAAACCTTAAAGTGCCCTTACGTAACTTCTTTAATAACTTCGCTCCTGTGGAATCTTCTTGGGGGGTGTATGGAAAAATGCAATTCCTTGACACCCCCCCCCCCCCTTCCCCCTTTGCACGTACTCCATTCTTATTGCACCATTTCTCTGCTTGGCACTTTTATTGCTTACCAATAAGTGCAGTCAAGTTGTGGTGAAGTTACTGCTTATTTTTGACCCCCTCTCCTTCCCCCCTCCCGCCATGTTTAATTAGTCTGGTGCCAGTTGTGCTCCAGTTTTATCTCAATTTACTGGAAAGCCTCAACTATTTGGCACGTGAGCATGTTATATCCAACTGAGTGCACAGAGGCTGCAGAGTGAAGTGTAGTAAGTGTAAATCATGTGCAACGTGTAGGATGTTATCCTTTTTAGGAGGGTTAAATGTGCCACAATCTGTCACATGCATTGCATTATTCAAGTGATGCAAAGTGCAGCTTTAAAGCTGCTTGCACTTGCAGCAAATGTTAGATTCCAGCATGAGTTGCATCACGGGGCAAATTATTTTTTCTAAAAGCAGCCAAAAGGAGCTGATGGAAATTCTTCTTGTCTCAAGATATTTCCAAACCAGGTTGTGCTGGATTTGAGATCAGGAGGACAGGTTGCAGAAGACACGCACGCACACACACACACACACACACACACATACACACACACACACACACACACACACACACATTAGCTACACATGTTATCCTTTTCCCTCACACACACACAAACACCCCAAGATTGGCCACGTGGAGTGTTGATGCTGGATCTCTCCCAAGGGCCCCCGTTCTGTCCATTTGACCATTGGCCAACTCCTGATGAGAGCCAGCAAGCTAACGTCTGGAGAGCAACTCGCTGCCTTTATTTCCACAGTAGCAGTAAATTTAAACACACTTTTTTTTTTCCCCCCTCTTGAGCTGCTTCTCCTTTTCCTACTTCTTAAAGGCCTCCTTCGGTCACTCAGTGGGCCCCCAGCCAGAGGATTTAAAACTTTGCTGCCTTGACAAAAAAATAAATAAAAAAAATCAGAACGGGAGTAAAGACATGTGAGGAATGCAAAGCACTAAAAACATGCATTAAGTGTTGCAACTGCAGCCTCAGAGGAAGTGGTGGGCTGATGCTAAAGCTAGCTCTGCAGCAGGGGCAGGATCATTGGAAAAGACAGGCCTGTTTGTGTTGTCGTCTGTGTGACTGTGTGGGACCAGAGCCAGATACAAAGGCATAATAAATGTATTGGAAATGTGTTAATGGTGCTTTTCTCTTTGGACAGGTCAACACGCAGAGGAAAGCCATCGTGCAGCTCATTCTGGAGAAGCGAGAGCTGCTTGTGGGCCAAAGAGTGAAAAGAGACGGTATTTCAAATTAAAAGTCCTCCCCAGAGCTTTGAAAAGACACAATACTTACCAAGTGCACTGTGTTGTTTTTTTGGGAAGAACATTTAACACAAACGCCGGCCACTCTTGGCCCACATGCCACTTTGGTCAGGTCTAGCGGGGCCGCAGCAGGCACTACCCGCTGCTAAAAGTTGACACAGGAAAAAGTAGGCAGCTGGATTTTCAGAAATTACAGGTCTGACCAAAGCGGCCCTCGGAGCCCACAAAACCAGCTGGCGAGGGAGCGAGGCCTTGTTGCACGCTTCTGGACAGTGAAATTGATTTTCTTTTTCACCCCCCCCTGAGCACACCACTGACACAGCTATGATTTGTTGTGAAAGCGGTGATATTTGATGACCTATCATTGCCGTATTTATAGCCCCTGTTTGCGTCACCATCACGGGATGGCTTGATTGTTCACATTTGGCCGAGGGTGAACTCTGATGCGCTTTTCTGCCGGAGAAGGAAGGAAAAAAAAAAACAATTTGACAAATTATCCATTTTAAGATCTGCAAGCCCGGCCAAAATACCTGTCGAGAAATCCTGCAGATATGAGTGTGAAATCTCACTTTTTCTTCCAAAATGCATTAAACAAGTTCGGAAATTCAGAGAGAAAAAAAATCCAAACAGCTTTTTTCAGTTTGTGCAAAGTTTACCACCAGGACACTGCTGTTATGTTCTCTCCGGATGACTGACAGCTCCAGTCAGGAAACTCTGGCCGGCCTGAGGGCTTAACTCTCACCCATAGCGAATCCTGCAACTACAGGGTCACCCACCTGTGAGTTATTTCAGCAGGGGCTCAATATTTGGGCTACTCAACATATAAAGCATTTATTTCACAGTTCATTCGCACAGTATACGAGATGTATCTGTGTTTAAAGACTCCCTCTAGTCTGAAGAGAAAACAGCTCTTTAGAGAGAAACAAGAGCAGCCTTTCTGCAGCTCTGGCCTTTAAGTGTTGTGTTTTATTTATTGTATTTATCCAAAGATATTGCTTCACTCTGTTCTTGAGCCAAAGACCTTTTTGACTCTCTCTTTCCGGCACTTCATTTATCTTATTTAGCACTTCTAGCTTTGCCTCTCAGGCTACATTTAATGCTTTTACTTTCCCCCCCCTTGCTTTCCGTCTTCCTTCACTCCATCTCTCTCCTCTTCTTTCTCCATCTCCTGTATTTTCTACATGACTGCAACCAGCTGGCACTAAGATTATCCCCCACAGGAAAGAAAAAAAAGTCTAAGAGGCACACGCTTCTGCCTGAAAATAACAGTTTGAGGAAATATATTGAAGCACGTGAAAGGAAATCCTATATCCATCTGCTAGTCGCGTTAAAATGAGCCAGGTTAAATTGAAATGCCAGCAAATTAACAAACTGTGTTATTAGACACACACAGACAGGGATGATTGTTTTATCAAAAAGCCACAAGTATTTTTATGTGCCAGTCAAACTAATATTGTGTCTCTCTTTGCCTTCTGAAGGGGGGACGGCACGAGGGAGGAATGGAAACGGAAAGAAAGCAGCGTCTCATTTCGAGAGTAAGTATCTTGGCAGATCAGTTATGGTCGTCTTATGTAGCATCTGCTGAAGTGGTTTCAATCATAGACCCCTATACAATTGCAGTCGTAAAATCTTAATTGACTTTCCCTTTTTCTTTCTCTTTCAATGTCTCTTATCCTCTTCATCAGTTACCAAAGTCTCCTCTCAACAAGGTAGGATTTGTGAAATGAATAAAGGACAGAGGCTCATCTGTGAGACTTTGACCTATGAGAGATTTAACCTTGGCTATTTGTCTGTTTGTGTGTCTTAGTTGGAGAGGGGGGTGTGATAAAAGGTTGGGAGGAGAGGATGCTGAATATGAGTAAAGCGGTGAGGTACAACAAGGAACAAGGCACCTTCACAGTGGAGAAAGCGGGGGTCTACTTCCTGTTTTGCCAGGTGAGTTTGTGCTGAGAATTGCAGCTTATTAACATTATTTTTACTTGTGTTTGTATCTCTACTTTAAATATGCATAAATGATATTTTTATTTTGACAAAGGATCAAATGAATGTGTGTAATATTAAGTTAGTTATTTACCACAAAGGTTACTTAGCTACTGTTTTCTCTATGGGTTAGTGACAAACCCATAGAGAACTATCCCTTAAATTTGTACTTCCTTTAGCATCTTTTAGCTCAGACTTACCAGGCAACAAGTAATCTCTATTCATGGGTTCAACATAGAAATGTAGGATCTGTACACAGGGGTCTGGGTTTTCAACATGGAAAGTGTTCTGGTTTCCGTTTGTAGTGTATTTATAGCCAGATCTGAATCAACCATTCAGGTATCAGCAGTCCGTGGTGTATGCAGTAAACAGTCTGTGTAGATAGCAAAAGAACTGGTGGAAAGTTAACCGCGCTAATGCCATACCAGCCAGGAAGTCTGATGGATAATCTGAGGATTATATTTTCTGTCTTTGTAGGTGTTGTTCAATGAGCAGCAGTCTCAGTATGTGAAGCTGGACGTGGTGACCAGTGGACAGAGGCCTCAGAAGCTGCAGTGCATGGAGGGATACGGGACGACCCCCTCCGCCGGACCACACCCTTTCCACTTCCTGAAGCCATGCCAGGTGTCCGGCCTGCTGCGACTGGATAGAGGCACAGAGCTGCAGGCCATCACAGGCTCGTCCTTCAGACTCCATACTGTGGGAAATCCTTCAGCCTCCCCTCACATATTCAGCATCTTTAAAGTTAACTGAAGCTTTTAGTCTCATCCGGGACCAAAAAACTAACTTTTTACGCAGATGACATTCTTTTCTATGTGGTAAAACACTCATAAGCAATGGGGACATAAAATCGTGCCACAGCCTCTTCCCAAAGACGTTAATTTGAAAGACAGACCCAACATTTGTGGAAGTTGTTGTGGAATTTTTCTCCGGACAGCTGTGCTGTTTTGGACTGGAGAAAAACAGACTTCTGGATTAAAACCAAGTCACAAAGTGGAAAAAAAAATGCCTTTATGAACGTCTGCAGAGAACAGATGATGGCTGGAAGCTGTTCTACAGATAAAGACACAATTGTAAAAAGAAAATAGCCTTCTTATCAAGTCATAAAATGTGCTTACACTCTCTTTATAAGACTGATAGTAAAGTTGCACTTTCCACTTTTTATATCACCACAGCCTCAAGAAACTCAAAGCTTCTACAAGCGTCAGATCCAGACACTATTAACAGCCTACATGAGTTGTCAGTGATATTTTATACAGTGCAGCATCTGTGTGTTTGAATCAAGCATTTTTTGTATACTGATTTTATGATCTCCACATTACCAGTAATGTGTGTGTGTGAGTGTGTGTTATGTGTGTGTGTTCTGTGTGTGTCAAAGAAGTGTGACATTACTCTAAGCCTTTTTCTTAAAGTACTCCGTATGTGTAAGTTTGGAGTAAAGAATGGGTATATTTTGAAAAACATGGATGTGAATTTGTGCTCTTTTGCTTGAAATTTGATTGTAAGGTATTGCATTGTATATTGTGTGCTTTAATGATGGAAATTTGTTATAGTCAGCAAAGCACACATCTTTAATTATAGCTTTGTCTCTTTTTTCTGCCTTTGATAGGCTATGTTTTATGGCCAATAATCACAATCAGCAAATTGTCTTGTAAATAATGAAATCACTGTTCTTATGGCCTTCAAATGCTCTCCTAAGCTCTAGTGTGAATTTAAATTGATTTTGATTTTAAACTTGGAAAAAGTTACTAACTGATCCAAAGAAATAGTCACAGTTCTAGTGTAGTAAGACCAAGCTTTATAACAGCCCATAGAAAAAAAGCCAACATGTTGTTCATTTAGCTGCTGACTAACATATTAATTCAAAGTTAAACAAATATTTTACTCAGTAGGACAATGTTAAAACCATGAGCTCTCTAAGGCTGAGTTGAACCCGTTGCTGCTTAACGCTAAATGCTAATGTCAACAACCTAGCATGATCACAAATCTAACATGGTTTGTAAGGTTTGTTCCCCAGGTTAACAGTTTACAACTATACTACCTCTCTGAGGTTGCAATGAAGCCAAGGACTGCTTTGAGCTTAATGCTAATGTCAGCAAGCTGGCATGACCGCAAAGCTAGCATGCTAATTTTTGCAGGTAAACTGTTAACCTGGCTAATCTTTTAAAGGCATTTTAGCCAATCAACCATAAACACCTATACCCGAGGGTGGTGAGAGTGATAAAAAGTCATAAACAAATTACATTTACTGAAGTTTGAAAGAAAAAAACCTTTCAAATGATTGGGAAATGAAAGGCAAGGTAACTGGGATTGCTTCAGTGAATTACATGCATGTCTAAAAGTTTTTTTGTCAAACAACATAACTTTGCTATGCCAGGGGACATTGTTTGCTTGGTTTAAAAATAACTAAGGAATCCCAATTTTTACCTTTGATTTTTTTAATCAGATCGTTTAGTAGATCTTATGTGAATAATTTGTCCAAACCAACAACTTATCTGAAATAATATGGAAAGAATAAAACCCCCAATTTCTCTACTATGTAATGGTTACATCTTGAATTGAAGATTGTTGCATCTTTAATTTTTATGATATTTTGGAAACTCCTTTCATTCGCTTGTATTTTGCTGCTTCTGCTTTCTGTAATATTCTCCGCTACAATGCAAACGTGTATATTTCTAGCAGTGGGTTATGCACGCCCACTCTTGTTTATAAGTAGTTTTTGTGGACGGACCACATTGGTTTTCAGCTCAGCACTTTACTGAAGTGAACGTTGTGTTTTTAATTGGAGCCAAACCTTCATGTTTTCAGATAAAAAAAAAAGTATGATTTTGAAGTTTAGACGTTTCCTCATCGTTTTCCTCTTCCCTTTTGGTGCCCTTCATGCTCACACACCAACCCCACACCCCCATGCACCCCAAATACCAGTGTCAGCACCGATCATACTGCACACCCACATACACACACTCACTCTCCTGAGTGTCCTCTGCATGCACAGGCACACACCAGCAGACATCTAAATGTTCACTTCCTGAATCTGAACCTAAACCACACAGCTGAAGGCCTTTGAGGAAAAACATGCCTTGTCCCTCCACATACACACACAAGCACACACACACACACAAATACACACATAGTCTTGCACACTTCCCTGCCCTGATTCCTATTTTTGTAAATGACTTTGTTAACACTTTGGAAATTTGTGTGAAGCATTGTGAAGTAGTTCTCTTAAAAATGATGATGTATGCAATGGGTGGACATTTCTTATATTCATTTCCTCTCATCCTGCTTCTCTTCATGTTAAATAAAAGTTATTGGTTGGTTTTTTTGAAAAAGTGATTCTAACTAATATAATGAAAAAGTCCAGATAAACAGCCTGTGTGTGAAGGTGAGTATGTAATGTATGAAGCTGTCAAAAGTTGGTGAAGCCCAAAGCCAAGCCAAACAAAAGTGATTACTGGACTTTTGCTTACTTTTGTGAATTTGTGAGTCCCTTATGAACTGGTTTGTTTACATTTTAATTTGTTTTAATTTTGTTACTTTAGCCTAATCGGTTTCCACACATAAAAGCGTCAACTTAATGCCTAAATGTTAAAAATAAAAGAGTAGGACTCAAAGGAAAGGTGACAGTAAATAGTGAACTGTGTTGCATCAATCTGTTAAACAGAACAGTATGATTCCTCACACTTAGTCATAAATCACTATCTACTCTTCGATGTTGTTGATGTTGTGTGTGTGTGTGTGCTTGAGAGAGAAATAACAGGGATTATCACCATTAAGAGAGGAGAGACACTTCCATCATTTTCACATTCACCCACATCTACATCTTCCCTCTTCAGCATCATCGAAAGCCATCACAACTTTTCAGATGCTTAGCTTCAAACACAGGTTGATCCTTCGTAAATGTAAATATTCTGAGCCAATTGAATTGCTTGTTTTTATTCCTCAGGATTTACATCTTTGAGATTTTAATTAAAACTTGTGTAACATTAAATGTAGTTTTTTGGTCTCCATCTTTTTTTTTGTTTTGAAGATTTATTTTTGGGCTTTTTGAGCCTTTAATTGAGAGATAGGACAGTGGATAGAGTTGGAAATCAGGGAGAGAGAGTAGGAAATGACATGCGGGAAAGGAGCCACAGGCTGGATTTGAACCTGGGCCACCAGCTGGGAAGACCAGCCTCCATACATGGGGCGTGCACACTAACCACTGCGCCACCAGCACCCCAGTCTCAATCTTTTGAAAGGCCATGAGTGGACTTTGAATTTTTGCACATAGATGTGCCTAAACATGCACAGGACACTTGGAAAACACACTAAAGAGCATATAAAACCAGAAGAAGCATAATATGGGACCTTTAAACTATTACTGTGGTACTTTAGTTAAAGACTATTATTTTGAAAACAACAAAACACTATACTCTTCCACATGACTAGCTGAGCATATTTTGGAAAAAAAAAGTTTCTTCAGAGGCATTGCAATGAAACCTCTTTAAATTTACAACAACACAGCTTTATTTATTCTGTAAAGTAAACACATTTAAACCAGATAGGCCTTACCTTATCTGAAAAATATCTGAAGGGTTATAGTCTGTACAGCTGAAGCTAGCATTCTGATGCTGAGCATAGCATTGCTTAGGTTGAAATGCAAAGGTGGCCATGCTAGCATGCTAAGCAGTGCCAATGTGGATCTTAAGCTGGTATAAAAGCTTAGGGCTAGTTACTATGTAAGTATGTTAGCATGCTAATGTTAGCCCCTTACCTATTTTCCATAGACTGGCGTTGTCTCAGTAACATTGACCCTTGAACTCTGGAGTGGACTTTTGAAGCTCTTTAATGGTGGTTGCCATATAGTCGCACAGAGACATGGAACTGTATACAGTGTGTGTCAGTACAGACATCAGCTATTCAGACTAAAATATTTTTTTTTTGTACATGTTGACATGGGATATGTAGGTCTTTTGGATCCTGCCTAATGTGGACACTTGAGGAACTGCAGTTTTTTTTGTCCTTCCACATTGGCTTCATTTGTCCACAACTGGAGGTTGCCGCTTGCTTTTAACACAAAGTAAAAGCTGAAAGGATTTGTTAAGCAACAATAGTGATTAGAATTTAGCCCATAATATGTATGGCACATTTAATTTAATGACAATGCATCCAAATGTGGTTGGGAAATGTTTACTCCAAATCCCAAACTGTAACTTCAGGGTGGTGATAGAGGAAAAATCAACTGGATCACCAAAGCCAGTAAGTAACTGCGAATATCTGAACAAACTTTAACAACCCGACCAAAGTGGTGGATATAAAGGATGACCTTGTGTGAAAGGCCATGACAAACAGTCCAAGCAGTACTTTTTATGATTTCAATCAGTTTTATTATAAACAAAAAAAAAAAAAAAGACAAAAAGGAGTTGCGTCATCATTGACATGTTTTAACTGCCACTCATTTGATAGGCACCACTACATACACGGTGACACAAGATACCCAGAAATAAACACAAAAATCTGAAGAGAGGACAAAGAAAAAATGCTTGTTTTTTTTTGTTTTTTTTACACAATGTTTTAGTTCAGGGGTTGCAAAACTTGTGTATGAAACGTAATTTAGAAAAAGAACTGATTATTTCCAGGAAAGATTAGCGTTATGCCTGGGATTTAGGGAATAAATTAACTCCTATGTTTTTTTTTTACCTTGAACTTAAAGCTACAATTTACAGTTGACATCAGGGTCTTCAATCAGGTTTGTGATTTTACATTTCTTTCCTCAGCAATGTTTATTAAGGCGTTTATTAATGATGCGGTTTATAAAATGGATTTCCAGCCTTTGATTTCGGCGATTAATAACCACGGATGTTCACTTAGTTTAGGTAGAATGCATTTTTTTATTTTTTTGCTTAGGGAAGCATCTAGGGTTACATATGGCCTATTTTCTATACATGAATATGTCATTTGCAAGCCCCAAATCTAAAACACAAGCAAAGAGAAGTAGTGATATATCTACCTCTGAAGTTAGCTCAATTTCTTTGTTTGTGTTCTTTCGCAGTTATAGACCAAACAGGTGCATTGTGTGTCATACATACAAAAAAGTCTCTTTTGGTAGAAGCTCTGTCTCAAATAGCAATAGCGAGAACAACAGCAACATCAACGACAACGATACTCATAACTGCCAGAGTAGAAACAAAGAGAACACGGATGAGCGGTTTAAATATGCAAAGTATATCACAGGGTTTTTTTTGTAGAAAGAAAAAAAAAAAATTGGAAACAAAAAAAAAAAAAAGGAAAAAGGTTGATAAAGAGAGAAGAGAGAAGGAGTGTTCGGGGGTTGATCGATCCGTTTTAATAACACTGACTTGCTTATGAAAGGTTATAAACATTCATAGGAGGTTCCTCAGAAAATAGCGCGAGGCCCTTTCTTGGAACTAAACCCCCCAAAAAATACCTCAAAGCTCTGTACATATACTCGAACGTAGAAGTGGGGAGGGGATGGCGGGAAATACTTAACGTGGTCGAACAATTCCTGAATATTATTATTATTATCACGACTTGCTGCATGTGTTTATTGACTGAACACAAAAAGCTGGAGCCAGGAGTTGCAAAGACCACAGGTCCAGTATTTGTTTGAGAATTCCAAATAGTCAACATTAGGCACAGCTTCTTTTTTTTTCTTTTACTCTCTTCCTTTCCACGTTCAGCGTTATTGTGATTAGAGCATGCTTCAGGGGATGGAGTGCAGAGGGAGAAATGATTTTCACATGCAGCTTCCTGTCAAGATTGGAGGAGGAAGAGGGGGGGGGAGGAGGGGTTACATGGTGTATTGAGAGATCTAAAGGTTTTTTAGGACTGAGGTGGTGTGTGTGTAAAGTGTGTGTAGACGAGGTTAGAAACATCCCAAGAGGAAGAGGAAGAGGAGGAGGAGGCCTGTGTTAGGAGGCCGTGTATGAGGAGTATAATGGTTTGAGGCAGACGAGAAAAGGTCACAAGAAGTTATGAGACTATGTACTGCAGGGGTTACGCGTGTGTGTATAATGTTTGTGTGTATGTGTGAGATTGTAGCTTTTCATGGAGTACCAGTCAGCAGAGAGTAAAAGTTTGAGAACTTGAGAGGAACTGAAGATGTGTTTGCAGCAGACGGGTTTCAGTTTATGTGTGTGTGTAGTCTAGTCGTCGATGCAGATGACCTCTCCCATGCGCTGCTCCCGCCGGTTGATCAGCAGCTCCGCTTCCCGCTCCTTCTTCACAGACATGGGAGGTCCGTTCAACACTGCAGGGGAAGAAAGAGAGCAAAGAGTTTTTTTTTGTTTTTTTTAATGTTTCTCTCGCAGACAGAAAACAGAAAAAATCCAAATCCAAAATATTATAAGCCTTCAGAACCAAAACAGCTGCCAGTGGAAGAATATGTAGACTATGTGGTGTGTGCTGAAGCAGTGCTATAACAAAAGGCTATCAGAAAAGTAAAGCGCTGTGATTTTTTTCAATATACAGTAGTGTAACCCCAATGTTTTTTAGTTCGGAGTTCCTTAAAATTTGCCAAACTACATGGAGCAAACGTCCCCATCTGCTTGAATGTATAGCCTAACTTCAGTGTCTGCACTCCTGCTGTTTTCCCCCTAGAGGCACTGAGCTGAACAACATCTCTGGTGGCTAATATACTTTCTATTGTTAAGTACCTCAAACAAACCCACTTCAAAAATACCAAACCATCCCTTTAAGATAAGATACAATATGATACTAAAATGTAATGTGATGCGATACATTATGTTAAGATACCAGATGATATGATACTATAGGATATACTATGGCAACATATGATATGATACAATGCCAGATTGTACATAACAGCATGATATGATACAGTACAATACTATACAAGAAGATCAATATGATATGAAACCCTTTGTATGAAAATTTGGTCTCGGACTCAAGTGCTGCAAACATTTCACTGCCTCTGCAGTAGTGTCAATAAATAAAAAAACAAACAACAACAAACAAAAATCGAGATTCAGAGAAGCACATTTCAGTGACAAGCACAAACAGCGTTAATCCCACATCATTTGCAGTGCACACGCTGCACCATTATACTGAAAATAAGAGAAGCACACAATGCAGCTATAACTCGACCCCTACAGCCTCAACAAACCGCATTTCAAAATGTGACTGACTGTTACATCAATCAAACGTAACAGATTCTAACCCACAGCCAACTGACATGAGAACAAAAGCCCTTCAGACGTTGGGTTTGCAACATATCCCCTGGGCTTCCAGGGCCCCGATTCCGACTTTTTAATTTGAAGCATTCATCGAAAAACAGTTGCAGATGGATAAAATATTCAAATGGGCGTAGCGTCCTGGTTTCAGAAGTGAAGCCAATGTGCCTGAAAACTGCAGTCGTGCTTATGGACGTTAGGGGACTACTTCACTGATTCTAAAAATAAGTTTGATTGTATCACAACTCACAAGATAAGATGAAAAAATGATATCCCCAGTTATCATATGATTTGATACTTAAGTAAATATTTTTCAGTCTCTAGGTTCATATCTCCAACAACAGCATTATATGATATTTAAACTTCCATTTAGAGTAAAGGTGAAGTTTAGTGCGTCGCTCCCTGTGGTTACCAAGTCCGTAACAAAACAACTTATCAATCAGGATAGAGATATAGAAATGCGTACCACCCTTATGCCTATGCATGATGACATAATAATGGTTATGTGTGTGTTTTAAAGTGCATACATCCACCTGCTGTATTGGAGTATGTAGTGAAAAGCATTTTTTCATCTGCTAGACCTACGTCATAATTAAAGCATAACTAAGGCAATGTCAGATTCACATATATATTATATATCCAGCAAAAATAGAAGCCTTGTGTATCTGCTGCGGAGCCAGTGGAAGCTCACACACTGAATAAAGTGAAAACCTATCAGCTCCACTGCTGGAGCGGAGCAGAGACGGACTGAACACGCATCTGGTGGAAGGTGGCCGTTCAAGACCCCAATTCTAACATTTTAATTTGAAGCTAATATGATGTGCTAGTTTTAGTGTAAATCCTGTATTTGCACCACAAACACTTCTAGGAGCATCTGGATCAAAGTCTAAGAAGTGATATGATTTGAAATCAATTGAAATCTTGGCCGGGGTGATAACGGATGACAAGGAGAGGTTACATCCTCAATATGCAAAGTTTTTGGGAAATAAAGCTGAGCATTATTTAGATGAAACATACCTTTAAGTATAAAATAATACCACCAAAGAATAATGATTGATTATTGATATTATGCCACTTTTAAAATGAAGCTTTGATTTGACAAGCAAACAAACTCCATCCAGACTTTCTTTGATAATTATTTTAATGAGAAAATTACCTACATTAATATTTCACATATCATGTACAGAATCCCGTTAAGATTTAAAAAAAAGAGAAAAAAACAGAGAGTGAGTAAACACACATCCACTCTCCTACACAAATAAGCGAATGAGGTCACAAACACACAAATGAAAATTCACTTTTTTCAACAAAACTGCACAGCTGGCCAGCCAAAGAATCTGTGCTTTCCACATTTGTGCGCTATCATAAAACTGCTCAGGGAGTGGAATGGCGAGTTTAGCGCTCCTTTCAAAACAAAGCCAGGAATAGACCAACAGCGTACTTCTCTCACTCTCACCACAGGGAAAGATAAACTGTCATAACACCCCTGTGCAGATCAAAGATACGATACAGAGTGTATTGAGCCGGAGATGTTGGGTGGGGGGGGGGGGTAACTGCATGTGTGTCTAGAACCAGAGGGGGACCACTTTTGGGAAAACGTATGGCATTTGGCCAGAGGAGGCCAACAGAGGGGAATGTAGAGACAGAAGAGAGACAGGGTTATTAAGTGTGTGAGTGTGTGTGTGTTTGAGTGTGTTGGGGGCCAGACAAAATCAGATAAGAAACAAAACAAATCGAGGTAAAGACTGGGTGAAAGAGCAGGAGGAATTATGAGAGTAAAGCGTAAAAAAAAAAAAAAAGAAAAGATGCAGAAACCGGAGATAGAGACGAGGAAGAAAGGGCCGATAAAAAAGACGGATTAGAAAAAACAGGAAAGTGTTCTGGAAGCACAAAGTCTAAGAGCTTATAAAACTGACATTTCTGTAAAAATGTGCAGGTGTTTTTGTATAAATATTAGAATCATTTTCACAATAAACACTTTGTCCATCAGAGAGCGCTCACAAGTACATTTTTCAACTGGAAAATATCCCAATCAGTAAATTCCCAAGTCATAATTGTTTAAAAAAATAAAGGATCCTTACCTGAAAATCGAACTGAATTCGCCAGTAGATTTTGATCAAACTAGTTTTTGTTTCAGATATTCATGAACCCAAACTTTGCATATTACTAATATTAGTAATTATGTCACTATTATTTCATTTAATTTGCGGTGAAGGTCACCATTTCAGCTGTGATCGAAAAGACCTTTTTACAAATAAAGGATCTGAAAGAAATGGTGTAGTATAGTACAGAGCGACTACCTGAAGTTAAATCTCAATAAATATTGTCTTTTAGGTTTTACTTTCTGTTTTTAGAATTCTGTTGAAGTCTGGCTGCACTTTATCTGAAATAAACATAAGTGACTTAATTACTGCCTCTTGTAAACAATACTTTTAATATCAATACATGTCTTGTAAAAACAAAGAGTAGGGCGAATAAGGTAAAGAGTCTGTGAAGATAAACCAGGAGGAGGAATTCAGTGAGGCACTTGAATTACACAAGATAAGAGTTCCTTTTGGCATGTTCAACTTTTTCATTTCATTTTGACGCCAAATCCATTCTGCCGTACTCCTCTTCGGTCTTTATTTCTGCAGCTTCCTCCTTCCTCCTCACTCTGCAGCTTCATGATAGACGCAGACATTGTTAGAAAGATAGAAAGGTTCTTAACTTAACTCGTTGTTATTCTCCATTACGACTCAGACTTGATCATTTCACCGCGGGGATCATCTCCAGGCCAGAAAGTTATTAAAAATCATTCCTGGCCAACATGACAGCCTGTGTCCGTCCCTCCCCTGTAGGTCCTGCCTACTATCAAATAGAAGTGAGCGCTGCCATCTTGGCAGGAAATGCCACATATTTGCATGCTGCAATGCTTTGCAGAAGTCTTTCTATGCCAGAACCTTTCATCAGGAACAACTTTCTGGGTCTGAACCGTCGACTGTTCAGGAACTTGAAGCTCCGGCTTGATTTTAGATTACTTTCATAAATCTGTGAGCTTCAGGGGATTGGAGGTAAAATTGACATTTAAGTATTTCACTTAAGGGAGGTTATTTTAACATGTCTACGTTTGTCTTTGTAGTTACTTTTAAAACGTGCATACACCTCATTACTTAAAAAAAAACATATTTAAGGTTTTTTAAGGCACACACTTAGTAATGGTCATTTATTCTGTGATCAGATAGTTCCTACATTAAACTTTGATTAATCAATTTCTATCATTTTTTACTCTTTAGGATCGGATAGTAATGACTTTGTTAAAATGGAATTGAGTCTCCATCTATATCCCTGTTTTGATCTGGGATAATCCCATTTTTTTTAATTTTTTTTAATTTGTTTAAGTAAGCCTATCCCGTTTGTGTGTTTGTGCATGTAAACATCATATCCAGATGTTGCTACCTGTAGAAAATGGGATACTGTGTTATGTATACAACTTACCCTGGTTTCTAATAGCTGCCCTGTACCTGCTCAGGCCAAGTGAAGTATCAATAAAGCAAAACTTGTAGCGGCAACCAGAGCATCGTACTTCTGGAGCAACAGAAAAAATGTAATACAATTTGAAGTTTAAATGGGAGAACGTATCAAAATGTTGACCTCTTCACCCATCGCTCCCTTGTGCTCTCCCTGCAGTGATTCACAGGTGAGGACATGTTTAATATGTACTGTTATTTACCACCAGCTGAGTGCATTGTGCTGTTATTTTGCGTTTATTTGAGTGAGCAGAGAGAGAAAAAAAGAGGAGAAATTTTGCCGATTTAAAGGGGTCATATTATGTTTTTTCTGGTTTTATATGCTCTTTAGTGTGTTTTCCAAGTGACCTGTGCATGTTTAGGCACATCTATTTGCAAAAATTCAAAGTCTGTGGAAACGCGGCTTCTCCACGTCCTCCTGTTAGCTGTAGCATTAGCCACATGTAACGCTCGGTTCTAGCCCCCCTCGAAAAAAAATTGCCAGTGTGACGTCTTGTCAGTGTGAGATCACTGATCTAAGCCCTCATTGGCTCGTTGTGGCAAGCCATGCAGCTCATGTTGCACGCCCGTTAACTTCTGTAGCACGCCCATGATATGCCGCAGCCTGCAGCAGCACAGTAGTGCTAAGGTGCTAATGTTTGTGCTCCTCTCAGAGCCAAAGTGGCTGCATTCCCATTATGGTAAAAGGGGTGTGGCATTTCCAAGAACCTTGCTGAGCAACTGACCAATTACGGCAGAGCCGACAGGCCGACCAATCAGATCACACTTGGCACACGTGGGGACTCTGAATGTGGGCACTTCAGAGCCTTAGAGAGAGAGTCAGAAGTGAGCCGGTGCATGGAGCGGCAGTTCATGAAAACAGACACTTTTTTAGAACTTTAGCTATTGTGAACATACAAAAGTAGGTACATAGATTAAATATAATATATATATAACATAATATGATTTCTTTAATACAGGTCTGGTGTTAAATAGCTCCACAGCAGACTGGCGTCTTTGTGGATGAGATGGTATTTACAACAAAGTTTATACGCATACTAAGTGAGCAACTTTCAGTTTTTCAATATTCACTCATTTACATTGATACAAATGAGACAGGTGCACCCCGGATGCTATCTGCTCAGCATCGCAGTTTGTATCCACCCTATCTTTTTCTCTCATTTGCAAAGCTTTAGCGTCTGCAAAAGCAGTTCAATTGATTTGTGTGTCCTGCCCTAAAGAGTTAAAAGTAGTAACCCTCAGTAGTAGTTGGCACCAGAATTACTAGTCGGTTAAACTCATTGATAATCTTTGTATAAGTTGGCCCTCCATGACAGTTAAACTGCAGCCTAACCCCACTATACAGGGCAAGGCCTGCTTTCCTCTTTACAACCCAGATGTAAACGAGCACAGTGTGCAGAACACATCTCATATGTTTGAGCACATTTTGCTCTAGATATTGAGATAACATTTTCGAAGGCTATATCAGGTTTAAATGCAAATCTACTGGAGCAATGCATAACCTCATTAAGCATGAGCATATGGATGTTAACCTGCAGGGAGGACCGAAGGCTAGTGGTGCTAGCCCTGCTAACGTTAGCCACACTCTGCAAACCAATGAGATAAAATGTGCTCAATTTTGACTGTTTCCTTGGGGTGTTTTCAAGGGAAGTGAAAACAAAAAACAGTGCATTTGTGGGTTGAATTTGTGTCAAACTGGTTTACAGAGCGCGGCTAATGTTAGCATTGCATGTCACCACCAAAACGCCATAGTGCACCTTTAAGTTTTGCTACTACAGAGGTATGTGTGTCGGTTTGCAGCTCATTTTACATCACATTAACCAGTTTGACCAATTTATTATGAAAAAAGTTAAACTTTTAAGTTTTAATTTCGCTAATTTTCTACTACGATGAAACTCTGAAATTTAGAAAAAAAAAAAAACCCAGACTGATTTCTAAAGTTTAGATGATTTTGTGAAGTTTTAAAACAGCTTTTGTAAGAGCCTGTCTTCATTAAAGTAAGGTGTCAAAAGGTACTGCTTGGGAATTTGCAAAAGAAAATGGGATTTAGTTTTGGCTTATAAGTTACAAAGTTTTGATGAAAATATAGGCCCTTCCTTCACACACACACACACACACACACACACACACACACACACACACACACACACACACACACACACACACACACACACACACACAGCATTCCTAAATGTACCCACAAGTATAATTCTCATTGCTGGCCACCTATCTCGTCTTTTGTACGTCGAGCACAAGGGGAAATATTACGATTGAGTTTAGAAATACTCAGATGTCCTGGAAAAGAATGAACTGTGTAACCGATTTTTCACGTCTCGAGGCAGAGGAGTTTGTGCAGCTCTTTCGTCTGGGATGTCACGCTAATGTACAGCTCTAGTGCACACACACAGTGCACACACACAGTGCACACACACACACACACACACACACACACACACACACACACACACACACACACACACACACACACACACACACACACACACACACACACACACACACACACACACAGACAGACAGACACACACAGAGCTGGAAAACTCATGACACAGTCCAGAGTGTTTTATTTTCTGAGTTTGGGGGACATTTTCCAGCGTGGCATCCATCACGCTGTCACAATAAAAGGAGCTTAAAGAACCAAAAGAAGTCTCTTCAGGCTTCAAAGTGAGTCTCCTTATCTCCTGATGACAGATTACAGCCTTTGACTCTTCTCCTAAATACTGATATTGTATGTGATGAGGCATAAAGACAGGATATGTAAAAATCATTGGAGCATGATTCCCCTGTAATAAAGGTGTGTTAGTAAATATGCTTTGTAATACATTTCAATCCTCCAAATCAGTCCGTCAGAAAATCTGCTTGTAATAGTTAAAGGCAACATCTTTCTTTTTTATATTTAGAGTTCTTGCTTCACTTTTTGTTTGGGCTCAGGAATTCAGGGGCAAAGGAGTCCATGGGAAGCTGTGCTTTATACTTAGACTTCTTTTTTTTTGCAGTCTTTTGTTTTTTGCATGGTATCCTGAGTCCACTAAGCTCCATTCTATTTTAAGTTTGGACTTCATCTGCCTCTACTCCGCAGATAAATTAAGTTCTCTTCAGGTTTATAGGTTGTGTGTGAGGTCCAAAGTGTGTGTATATATATATATATATATATATACTGTATATGTGTGTATGAGACGGAGGAGTGTGGAGGAATGAGGGAGTACAGGGTCAAAGCAAGGGGACCTGCTTGTTCAGTCTGCCGGCAGATGAAGAATTGATCCAGGGGGAAATCTTTTTTAGGCGCAAATGGAGAAACAGAAGAAAGAAGTCTGTCTGAGAAGATTTAGAAAAAGAAAAAAAAAGTCCTTATTCCTTTGCATTTTCCTGCATGTCTGCCTTCATCTCAAAATTCTTGACAAACTTGTGATTGCATTAACATACCATCTTTTTTCCTACCCTGCTAAGTCTAGCATCTTTTCCATTAACATCAGAAGTTTTTCAGCAGCGTCTTCTCTCTGCAAGAGGATTTGTTTGTTCCAGACAGGTCTTCTCTTTTCTCTCTCTCTCTCTCTCTCTCTCTCTGCCTCATTTTCCCCCCACGCATCATTAGTGCCTGATCTCATGGCCAGCACCTTTCCACTCTCATTTTGAGTGTTTTCTTTTAATGGATGCCACTTTTAATGCCCTCTCCTTTTGGCCTGCCCTCCTTAATCGATCCATCAAGTCAGTTTTTGAGTCTCCCTTTTTATTCCTTACATTCCAGCAGAGTCACTGTGCTCTGTCCTTGGGTCCTTTTTTAGACTCTCTTTCTCCTGAGTTCAGGTATTCTTCTCTCCTTTTTATATCTGTTTTTTTGTCAACGTCAGGAAGTTTCATCTCTTCTTTGTCGTCGATTTTTCCTCGGAGTTTCCTTCTCGCCTCAGGGTTTCTTGGGTCGCCCGTTGCGCGGCAGGTTTTCCACCGTGTTGCTGAGGCGGTATTTGACAATGATGCTGTGCACCGTCGACTTGGGCATTCTCAGCTCCTGCCCAATGGCGCCCTCCGACTTGCCATCCTTCCAGAGGTCCACCACCCGCTGCCGCTGCCCCACATCGTGCTCCTTCGTCTTCTGGCAAGCGGCGGCCGACCCTCCAGCGGCTCCCCCGGTGGCCCCGGCAGCGGCGGCGGCTTCTGTGGGGGCAGACAAGCGGCAGACTGTAGTGGAGACTCTGAGAGGGGGAGGCAGGAAAATGTGACACTTTACTTGTCCCTGTAGGGGATTCTTTTTAAAGAATCTCTTCAGTGGAGAAGGCGATTGCAGTCATGAGGGCTCACTCCACTCGAAGGTCAATGTCCCTAATTTCTACGCCCCTACCGGATGAACTTTTGTCTAGAATGTGGAACTCCTTCTGTGTGCAGATGAGTAGCTTCCTCTTTGCAGTACTGATGGCAGAAACAGGTTTCCCCAAAATGCAATTCAAGAGCAAATGCTGAATTTCGCCATGTGTAAAACAGCACAAAACAATCCTTTATTGGAGCATTTGTTGCATCATTCACATTTTTCATCAGTTCACAGAGTGCAGCTTAAGTAGTGAAAGTGAAGTAAAAAAAAAAAAGTGCCACAGCAGACATGCATATTTCTGGTTATGTTTTCTGTACTTGTTCTCTCATTGGAGGGTTATTAATGCATAGAAGCTAAAAGGTCACAGAATCAGAGTTTTGTTGTTGTTGTAACTCCGTAATATTTGTTTTTCTTTTTCCTTCCCTTGCTGAGATCACAAAGGTCAGGAACCTTGTGACCCCAATCAGGACCATAAATGTGGCCTCGTTTGCTGCATGCTTGTGCCGTGCCAGAGTTCAGGATGTTCAGATCGAGGACCCCAGGAGCAAAAAAAAAAACAAAAAACCCCAAAGTAACACAACTGGCACGACTATTTCGGCGCAGCCCAACCCTCTGCTGGTTCACAAGTCACAACACGACGTTTACACAACCAAACTCCTTCTGTGGTTTGCGTCCCTCTCAAAATACCTCGGCACAAAGTCTGAATGTTTTCTTGGCACCGCCGGCTTCAGACGGGCTGAGCATAATGACATTTTCAGAGATAGGCCCTGGCTCACTAAAATGCAATGCCTTTGACAGATGTCTCGGTCTACAATTACATAAATCAAGATTCACTGAGTGAGAGGCAAGGAGGGAGCTAGGTGTTGTGGTTTTTTTTTTTTTTTTTTAGGGCAAAGCTACTGGGTAATATCAGGTTTGACCAGTTATCTCTGCTATCTAAACATATCCGAACACGAATACACACACAAAGCAGAGAGCGCGCCTGGTGAGCATATGCTGTTAACAAACTAATTATGAGAAACTAAATTCACAAACTTCCTGTATGCACTGATAGACTACAGGCCAGGGGAGGCCAAAACCTTCTTTTTTTTTAAACGATTCAAGAGTAATGAGAGCCACAATCGAACTTCAAAAGAGAAAATAAACATGCTTGGAAAAGAAAACACTCCTCAGACAGGTCTGATAGCAATCCAGACTGTGCTCTTATTGTTGCACAATATGTCATTACTGCTGAGCCAAGCATTGAGGTTTCAAGGTTGGACATGTTAAGAGATGAAAATGCCTTAATATAGTAGCACAGCACGTTATGTGTTTGATTTGGGTAATGTCTATTTCAGGTGTCTGTCTGGCAGCCACATCAGAAACTGTGCTACATGTGTTTTTCTCCAATATGGAGTCCTGTCTGGGTTTTTAAGGTTTCACAACTTTAGCTGCTTGGGAGATAAAGTGTCCTTTCAAAGTGTTTAATTGGGTGCTGCTTCTTAGTCATCAGATAGTTCTTTACAACACTTGAGATACTTTTCAAATGAAAGAGTCAAATAACCTGGACTTGAGGACAAAACTAAGTGTATAGACTTTCCCAGAGTCAGTCATTTTCATGAAGCCTGAACAAATGTTTTTCCACAACAACATAACCAAATAAAGCTGGAATTCTTCTGATGATATCTTAAAATAGAAGACTCTTTTTGGACTGGTTTGACCCGTCATCAGCGAAAGTTGCCAACTAATCAAGTCCAGACTTCAAAAGCAGGACTTGTGTTTCTCTGTTAACTACACAGATAAAAAAAAAAACTGTCATTAGTGAGCTTGATCTGCACGTGTTTTCTTCATTACATTTCTATGGTAGCCCCAAGAGGCAAAAAAAAAAAAAAAATGTGGTGATCAAGGTCTGCCTTTCTCTTTACCCACCAACATTTTTCATAGGTGAAAGTTTCTGCTGGGAAAATATTTCCAAGGTCCATGAAAAAAAAACATTTTCCAGGTGAAAAGAAATATTTATTTGGAAAGAGGATCCTGGCAAAAAGAAAATCCTAACTGCTAAAACTTTTATTAGCCATCTGTTTCACAGATATAACGAAAAGTAACTTGAAAAGATTATCTTAGACCATTTTTTGGGTTTTGATGATGAACATAAAGGTTCTTGTAAAGATGGCAACCTGTCTTTTTTTTTAAAGAAATAATGGAATGTTAGAGAAATTATCCCTTTTTTTTATTCATAAAAATAGTGACTTCTGTAGAGTTAAATGCTTTAAAATATATAAAGGTGTATTTCACTCTCACATTACATGTATGAATTTCAAAAGATGCTTTAAAGATGAACAGTCATAATCAGAGCAGCAAAGCCAAATACATCCCTGCTTTGAGCACCAAACAGTGGTTCAAGTTCCAAAAAGCTGAATCTTACATTTCCTATAACGCAACCCAGTCTTTCATTTGACACTCCACACCTGCATCTGTCAAATACCCAGAGTTTGTAATTAGCTGTCTTTGCTATTAACTATTAGCCTCAAAGCTCAAGAAGAAACTACTTTGATGACGTCACTTTGACATCATCTGGGTAATTTTCTCCTCCAGTTCAACAGAATAGACTTTACAACATTTATAAATCTTTTACGACCATGTAAATGAAGTTTATAAACAGGAATCTTTCACTAACTCATCTAACAGCATCAATCTGGTCTAAATCGTACAGCTCGCCAAGTGCCAAACAGCTCAAACACACTTTTATTGTTGTATAAATCAACTTGAACACTATAATTATGGACGCCTCAATACTTCATGGTGTTCGTTATTATCACTGATTGCAACACACTCACCTTTCTGTCTCTCTCACTCACAGATTCACAGGTAGAGCTCTGGCATCGGCAGGTGAAGCCTACTCTCCGTCTCTATTCTTTACACTTTAAATCCAATTTATTTAAACTCATTGTGGAATGCCTTCAAAATATATATAATCAAATCTATTTATCAATTTTGAGGCATCTTTTAAAAAGATATTTGCCTGTAATTCAGTTAAGAAGAATAATTAAGCGGGGCGCTGGTGGCGCAGTGGTTGGTGTGCGCGCCCCATGTGCGGAGGCTGTGGTCCTCCGGGTGGGCGGCCCAGGTTTGAGTCCCACCTGTGGCTTCTTTCCCGCATGTCATGCCTGACTATTTCTCCCTGGTTTCCGGCTCTATCCACTGTCCTATGTCTCCATTAAAGGCACAAAAAAAAAGCCCCAAGAAGAAAAATATTGGAAAAAAAAAGAAGAAGAAAAATAACTCAGGGCGCACTCACACCAGGCAATCCGTACCATGCCTAAGCACGCCTCCCCCTAAAGTCCAGTTCATTTGACTAGTGTGAGTTCTCTGATGTGTGCTTCGGTTCATGCACAAGAACAAGCACGGGGGTACACAACGTGGACGGACTTCCATGATCAAGAAAAAAGAAGTGTTCTGGCTGTATCGGAATAAAATGACTCAAAATAAGCCACAAAGTCAGTAAAATGCTCTGTGATTTTCTCTGATGTGGGAATACCAACTTGTCCGAGAGCCCCTTTTAAAAAATTTTAAAATGTTTGATTCCGCCCGTACTGTAAACTAAGCACGCTTCATGATAACGTAAAGACGTTCATGTGTTGTATTAAGACGTAATGTACATGAGGTCACAGTTAGTCCTGGAGCAGTGTGAGCGCAGGCCACCGGGGGAATGTGGAGGGGGGGGGGGGCAATCTAGCTTGAATCTTGTGAGTGCGCCCTTAGTTTGAGCCCCCAAAACACTAACCTGATATGAAGGATCCAGGTGGCATCTGAGTGTAGTTGGCCCCTCCCATATGTAGGGCACTGGGGGGTGCTGGGGTGAAGGGGGCGCCGTAGTTCTGAGGGGTTGCGTAGGGTCCTGGAGGAATGGGCTGCATGGAGGAAGAGAGGTTTTATTTTCAGGGATATTGGAGACAGAAAACATAACAATAAAGCCTCTTAAAGGTTACGTAACTGAAAAAAGAAAAAAAAAAAACAATCTGCTGACTAAACAGTCGAGAAGAGAAAAACCACAGGTGGGTGACAATATAATGGGCTCTTTATTTTCATTGGCCGTCCTCCAACAGTTAGTTTTCCACTGAACGCAGGCAGCACGAGCAGGTTTTAACTTGTGACTGTGGCATCTTTTCGTGTACTGTTTTTGTGAAAAGGGAAGGAAAGGCTGCTGACCGGGGGTGTGTGCGTCTCAGTGCCCTTGCTGGCCAGTCGACTGAGGATGCTCCTCTCGGACATTTGCAGACGGGCGGCGATGGGCGGGACTCGGGACAGCGTGGCCGGTAGCCGGGTGACATCAGCCTTCATGTCACTCAGCAGCTCCTCCAGCTGGTTCAGCACTGTGAGACAACAACAAAAACACATAGAGCACATCAGCTGAGGAAGAAACTTAATTGGATACAAAATTATTATACATCCCTGAATACAGAATGACCACAAGAATATGTTCTCTCAGAAGGTAAAAAAAAAGCAAGATATCACAAATAATACATTTTTTTGTCCCTGTTTGACCTGATACTGGAATAACAGTGATGATAAGCGAAAGTTAAAAAAAAAAAGAAGAAGGTTTTAAGTTATTACAATCAATTTTTTGCAGCTTATTGAGGAAGTAAGTGCGTGAGAAAATCAAAACTTCTGAGACATCGGTTACAAAGTGCTTTCACAAACACAGGAGTAAAAATAAATAAATAAGAGACATAATTAATACAATCCAAAACACAGGACAGACTTAATTATTATTGTAGTTATCTCTTATAGGGTCTTAACTAAGTTTGTTTAAAAGTCGTCACATCTTAGGTGATATATGTAAGATTATGAACTTTTTCAAGACAGGATCAAAAACAGTAGTGCAGTGATGTACTCAGTGGAGAGAAAGAATACAAACATAGTAAAGAACTGTTTGGAGCTGTCAATAAACAACTTATCTGTTCAATGAACCAAAGTCAGCTTCAGACAGAACGGTAGAAAGTACAACAGCACTGTGAAATATGTTGATTTTGTACCTCTTTTCACATTTGCCTATGATTATCTGTCTGACAATCCTTATGAGTTGACCTGTTTGCTTGTTTCTCACACATTGGATTTGTTTTTTTGAAATGACTCTGTAAACAGATTTTTCGCCATCAGTCCGTCACCTTTGTGCAGGACAGCGTTGGCCGGCTTGTTCCCCGCCAGCGACTCCTTGCTGAGGTGCTGGTGCGACTCGGCGAGACACTCCACCTCAGCAAAGCGAGCATTCAGCGCCATGGCCGGGTGGCTCGGGTCCTGGGTCATGTTCAGGTAGGCCGCCCGTCGTAGCTGCTCCTCGATCACCAGTGCCTGCTCCAACAGCTGAAGACAAAAAGCATCCAGCGTTTGAAAATAAACGTTTGTGCATGTTGGATTTTATGGAAGCAGTCCTGCGATCTTTTAGATTCTGAATGTTCCCACAGCTTTGAAGATTTGCACTTTATACCTCAGTTAGCTCAGTAATCCACTGTTACTACAATCAAACTGTTTTCTGAAGTGTGTTATTTTTCTGTTTTGAACTAAAGACAAAGACATTGAATAACTGTGATAACACAAGCATTATTCATTTTAATTACAAATAAATAAAACACATTGGGGGATTGGTGTGAATCTTATTTCTGTCTTGGTTGTTCTTGATGATTATATTTAACAAAAACCTGAAATTATTCACCAAAAAAGATTAGGAGAAATGAAGAAGGGAGCTAGAAAGAGATAGAGTAAATGAGGATGTTAAGGGCAGGATCTGAAACATGTGAGCCGGTCAAAACAGGATGAGAGATTCTCCATAAATGCAGCAGTCAGCAAAACCACCCAGCAAATATGTGGGTCTAGGGGCATCCGTCATCCGACGATCAAACAAGTCAGGTGATTGAAGACGCTGCCAATTGTTCCTGAAATAGTTTGTCTGCATGGAAGTAGGCTGGGTTTTGGACCTCAATCATTTTGTGGTGGCAACTGCAAAATGTCTGAAGGACAAGTACCACTTCATGGAATATGTCCCCCTGCTGAAAGGTTGGCTTTGAATGTCTGTTTATAATCAAACTACTTGTATCTGTATATGCCTGAAAACTTTAGCTCACATAAAAATAAAAGATCTGTAGAGGTTTTTCTTGTTACAAAATAAACACAAAAAAAGGCTTAAAGGGGAAATATTATGAAAAATCCACTTCTACAGTGTTTTTGAACATATATTTGAGTGTCTGCTGATCCACAAAATGTGAAATAAATACATCCAGTCCTTTGTTTGTTGTCTGCATAAGTCTTACAACACAGAAGAAAAATGCTCTTTTTCAAATTTGCTCTCCTTGTGATGTCACAGTGGGATTCTGGTAAAAAAAAAATCCCCTCCCCTCCCCTCCCCTGGTATCTCCACCCACGGACTCCATCCCCAGCCTAGTGCAAAACTTTTACTCAGGTCGGCCATTTTTATTCTCGCTACAGAGCAGTGATGTCTACGGGGAAAACTAAGGGCGGGGAGTCATTGCATTTAAAGAGACACACACACCAAAACGGAGCATTCTGAGAGAGCTAGTTTATGCAGGGTCTCAAACCTCCTCTGGTGCTTGATTCATGTTATATTTTGAACAAAGCACAGCACAGATGTTTCATTTAGACCACAGGGGACTGTTTGAAAAGGAGGAAAATTAGTATAATATGTCCTCTTTAAAGGACAAATACATGCTGTGTGACTCTACTTCAGAAAGTCATGGTGAAACTCTCTTACCTTGAATCGTCGAGCCAGGAACTTGTTCTTCATCTCCAAGAAGTTGCCTTTATTTGCCTGCGACTTGAAAGGCTCATTGACAATGGCGAACTGAGGTTCATTCTGGATGTCCTGCCATCGGGCGTAGCCGTGACTGGTACAGGGGTCAAGGTTAATCGCTCTAAAGTATCACAATAAAGCTAACATTACAGTGAAGCTAAAGAGGAAAAAAAAAACTTAGCATTGCTTTCTCAATTACAGTTTGTTGATAAGATAAGATACTGCGCTGAAACGTTTGCTTCATGTATGGTGCTTGAGCCAAGACGCTGTTAGCATGACTAAGCAAGTAGCTCTTTCTACACTGCTATTTCTGCATTCATTTTCAAAAAGGAAGAAAAAAAGATTTTCCAGCTAGATTTGTCGACATGCTGCAGCTTTTTGATTTGCTTTGCCATGGTTGGATATTAGCAGAGCGGCTACACCTGTGGGAAAAAAAAGCTACAGCACTTAGCTCCTTCTAAAACCAATTTTAACTGACATTTACATTTTTTTGCATAAATGAAAAAAACATTGATACAACTTTAAAAATGTGAGCTATAGAAAGCGATGTTTGGTTGTTTAAACCAAGCAAGCTTTTTCCTGCTCTGGCAAGTCTTTATGCTTAGCCTTGCCTAGAACCTCACAGCTCCAGCTCCATATTCAAAGAAATATTTAAGATTTAAAAAAAGAAATTCAGAAAAGGGTTTGGTTAAGAGATCTGTACCTTTTACTCCCACTTTGAATCTGAATGCCAAGTAAGGAAAACAGTTTAAACCCCAAAACATTGAGCTCTACTTCTGAGTTAAACAGATTTATTTTGTGTTTTATTGTCTTAATATACGTGTTGCAGTAAGTTTTTCACAAAATAGGTTTCAGGCAGCTCCTGAAAGAAAACATTTCGGTCTTATTATTTCAGTCTAACTACCCTGCAGCATTAGCTTACAAAATAATGAACAGAGTTTTATGTGAGTGCTGCATGCCCTTCATTACCATAATAGACAGAACAGCATGAACTAAATGACCCACTACATCAGTCTCCACCAGACACCGTTTGCTGTTTACTGAACTCTTGCTGGCTTATTGACTTATTACGCTGGGCTTCTGAGGTCTGATGGTAAAATAAACAGAGCCGGGTCATCGTCTGGGTACACCTGTCAAGGATACATCACGATTCCCGCCAGTAGCCAGAAGTCGTGTCGGCGGTGCCAGATCTCGTTCATCTTCCCCGAGGAGATGGCAGCGCGCTCCTCGTTCTGCCACAGAGTGTGCAGCTCTGCAGGAGTGAAGCCAAAACAGGTTAAAAAAAAAAAAGAAAAGAACAAGAGCTTTGTCTCAAACTGCTTAGCTAGCTGAAACCTGGCTGCAGGTGCTTCCGCAGCACGGGAGGCTTTTCTGGGTATGTGATTAAGGTGGAGATAATTCTGACTGCCTGCTGCTTTAGCACAGCTCTGGTAAGTGAGAGGGGAATGCTATTTTTGTATTAGTCGTGAATTTTAAGTTGTTTGGACTGCTTTCGAACTTCTCTTGATGACTTATTCATTTATTTCCACCTTTGAACCTTTCTCGACTCGTCTCTTACACAATCTGTTTTTAAAGCTTTTGATAGAAAACAGCCATACAAATGGGATGTAAAGGCCTTGTTACATTTATGTGTAGAGCTACTTATTATCATTCTATTATAAGACTTGAGAAACAGTTCAAGTGATTGTTTAAATGTCTAGGCAAGGTCTTTTCAGAAATGAAATGAGGGTCACCAGCACAAACTTCAGGCAAAACGTACAAAACAAACATCTTTTCTAGAATAAAAACCCACCTTTCAGGATTTAAATGACCTCCATTTCAGGACATATTCAAGACTTGTGTCATGTATCAACTACAGTTCAAAGCATTTATGAAAACAAAGCAACTTTCTCAGTGTTTGAGGGATCCTTTGAGTTACTTTTTCTTTATGATAAATGTGTTTTTGAAGATTTTTGTCCAGCAGTGACTGTTGAAAAGTAACTTAATTACCCTTTATTCACTCCAGAAATGCATGTATGTGTGCACAAGACCAAATCTGCTTCATTGATCAGTTTAAGTCACTTCCACAAGCAGCCTCCAGAGGTCAATCCGTGCTCACCGGTGAAGCCGCCATCTGCAATGTTGAACATAAAGCGAGGTCGCTCAATCGGCGGCCTCCCGTTCCCCCTGGTGAAAATTGGCGCCTCCTCCTTCGCTGCCTTCACCTCTTTCCCAGCATCCTTTTCACCTTTAACGTCCTCTGTAGCGGGTAACGGCACCGTATCAATTAGCAGAAACATTGCGCTTATGTATTTAGAGCAGCATAGCAGTAAGATTTACCTTTTTTTACGTCAGCTCCGTCGCTCTTATCCTTAGCGTCTGTCGCTTCTGCTGCCGTCTGTATCTCCTCTTGCTTTTCTTTGTCGTTTTCATTCTCCTCCACAGACTTTTCTCCTGCTGCAAAAACAACAACAACAACAACAACAACAACAACACAGGATTAACTTTCTCTTCACAAATCTTCTTTATATGTTCTGTCCGTTTCAACACTTTCTTCTTTTACCTGATTTCTCCTCTTTAACGTCTGTGTCTTGCGTTGATTCTTCTTTACTCTCCTTTGTTGTCGCAGCAGCAGCAGCAGCAGCAGCAGAGTCATCGGTTTGTTTCTTCTCCTCCTCCTTTGGGTTGCTCTCTCCTTTGCCTTCGGTTTTCTGACCAGGGGACGATGTTTTTAACGCCTCTTTCGTTGAAGATGAAAGCTGCGAAAAGTCACACATCAGTTTTCTGAGTGTGTTATGTGTTTGGTTCAATCGTCAACCATACATCCGTTTTGATAGGAATGTGATAAATCGTAGACACTGATTACTTTTAATGACTGATGAGCGCACGATTCATCTGTCTTTTTTTACAGATATATATATATGTGTATGTTGTTTCATTTTTTGCAACCAGTTTAATTTATTTAAAGGGGACATATTATAACAAATCCACTTCTACAGTGTTTCTGAACATATATTTGTGTAACCTGAGTGTCTACTGACCCACACAATGTGAAATAAATACATCCAGTCCAGTCTGCACAAGTCTTACAACACAGAGAAAAATTATCTGTTTTAAGTTTGCTCTCCTTGTGATGTCACAGTGGGATTCTGTTAAAAAAAATAATCCCCTCCCCTCCCCTGGTATCTCCACCCATGGACTCCAACTCCAACTAGAACAAAATTTTGCACAGGTCTGCCATTTTTATTCTCGCAACAGAGGAGTGATGTCTACCGGGAAAACTCGGGGGGGGGGGGGGGGTCATTACATTTAAAGAGACACACACACCAAAATGGAGCGTTCTGAGAGAGCTGGTTTATACAGGGTCACAAACCTCCTCTGGTGCTTGATTCATGTTATATTTTGACCAAAGCACAGCACAGATGTTTCATTTAGACCACAGGGGACTGTTAGAAAAGGTTGAAAATTGGTTTAATATGTCCTCTTTAAAATCTTGGATGAGCCCTTTCTAAAGTATAGTGTAGTGGTTTTGTTTGTTTTCCTAGCATACATGCATCTTCTACCGGCGATTGACATTTTCTCAAGATTTCAGCATGGATTATTCGAAAGTAGGCAAAGCTCCCTGTGCAATAAGAATGTTTTAAGTCGGCTAAAACTGATGGTGGTATTGTCACAGTATGAAAATGTAACTAAATAGTGGCCTTTAGAAAACACTGGTTCTGTACAAACCAAAGCAGTTGGAATATTTTTCATAGTTATGTGTTTGTTCTTCATCAACAGTATCCCACCTCTTCAACTTCTGGGGTATTTTTGCTGTCCTCCTCTTTCCCCTCATCCTTCTCTTTTTCCATCCCTTTCTCTCTCTCAGACATCGCCTCTCCTTCCTCTTTCTCATCCTCCTTTTCTCCCTCCTTTCCGTTCTTCTCCAGCTTATCTGAGGTAGCAGGGGTCGCTGGTGAAGTACAATAAAATGAACAGACATTACTGTAGATTCAACTCCTGCATATTCTCTGCTTCTTTGAATAGGCCGCCCCCTGCTGGATGTCAGGAGTGTGCTCATGTGTGTGTGGTCACCTGGCTTGGAGGTGCACGGTGTGTTGTTGTAGCTGGCGTCAGGGGTGGGCGTGGCGGTCTTCACAGCAGGAGAGGAGGCCCTGGAAGAGGTCTTATCTATGCTGACCTCAGGTTTGAGCTCAGGAAGACTCCAGCGGCCATTGATGTGCTCAAACTCCTGAATCTGGACAGTAAAGACGACACAGTGAAATGGAAATCATGGCACACACTCCTTTTACCACATAGCACCTTATTTAAACTCACCACCCACCCACATGCCCTGTTCACCTGGCAGTGTTTCCTAAATTCCTCTGGCACAGATAGCAGATCAGGATGTCAGCAGGTTTTGACAAGTTGGACTGAAACCCAGATTTATGTTTGGAGAAAGTCAAGTGAACTATTAAATTTTCAAATTGAAAGTAGTGGGGTAATCAGAACATATTTCAACATGTCAAGGGGGATTTCTCCAGAAGTTATTTAAAATAACTCTAACATTATATTTAAGACCAAAAGACTGAAAGTTCTTTTTAGATTGATAAATTAAAGATATCTTACCACTTAACAAGTGAGCAGTGATTATCCTTGAGTATTTCATTAGAGTAACTTTCCACGGTTGGCATATGCACAGCCATTTAGCTATTTTCTTTTTTTATTAGTTTTCATGCTTAGTGGAGGGGAACTGTCTACCTTCATATAAAGGAGTAACAGGGAATGTTTTAAGAGTATAACGCAGCAACACTTTTTTAAAATTCCTCTCATAAATATATGATGTTTTCACTACACATGTGCTGCCCCCCCCCCCCCCCCCCTGTTGGTTTCTGCTCTCTTAACAACAAATGAGAGCTGTTTCAAAGCACCATCGGTATGATTAAAGTAATCTATGGAAAGAAATGGAATAATGTAGTTGTAGGTACATTCTTATCACTATATAATCATCTGAAATGAAAAGCGATTGTGTTTTGTTACAATTGAATCAGCACTTAAAATCTACAAATGGAGAGGATCCTAGTCTGTCATGTTGCTGCAACTAAATACTTTGCAATGTTCCTTCAATTTATAAATGAAGTCAGCACAATACATTTTACTGTTGTTGCTTCACATTAAATGTGTCTGGTTTGGAAAAACATTTATTTTAAATTATTAACAAGAAACAATGCATTAGGCAGAGCCCTCGCTACAAGTTGAAGTGAAAAGCTTTCTCAAAGCAAGTCAACAGTTATTTATATATTTATTTAACAGTTATTTATAGCTGTCGGTAAGCAGAACAGTGTGTAGCCATCACCCCAACTGTTGACCCAAAGAGCAAGGACACGAGAACACACCACTCTCATTCAGAGTTTAAAGACGAGGCATAAAAACGAGTTTTAAGACAAAATTTTAAAACCAGCAGTTTCTGGGCCAACCGGACTTTTCACAGGATTTTACATCAACACGACATCAGGTGTTCACGTCATCTCAACGGCAGCATTTTGGACGTCAACACAATATAGAGCTATGATGTCAGCTCAATATCAGGTTTTGACCTCAATCCAACATGAGCTTCTGATGTCAACCAAATGTCCCATTTTGTCAGGGTGCATGTCTCACTTCTACTGAAGGTCTTTCAGTTCATTAGGCTGCACCTTTCAAAAAACACACCTGCCTCAGGGATTAGCAGCAGTAATTCTCAAACTCTCAAACAACCAGGACCCAAATGTTGAGTGAAATAACTCTTCGTGTTGTTTCTGTTTTTTTTTTTTTTTACCTTTTTCTTGACGAGTGACATCACGCCGATGCGGGTGAGGACCGGCTGGCGACACAAGCCCTCCCTTGGAACACCGTCTGCGAATGTCTCCGCGCCATCGGCCACTGGTTCGCACAAGTGACGCATAAAGAGGGACACGTAAGCCCTGGAAAAGAAGAAGGGAACAAGGAGAAGTCGTTTGGTGAAAGGCGAATACAAATGATTATGTCAAAATTCTTTACATGGACAAATGTTTCCCTTACTTGAATTCTTTCTCCGTCTTTCCTCTGAGGTCTCTGACAAGCCACTGAGAGGAGAAGGCGTCCTGAGATGGCATCCCCCAGCGCATCACAGCGTTCAGGAAAGCCTTTCTCTGTCTGGTGTTAAAACCTAAAACCTTTTGATGAAGATTGAAGTAAACTTTAGATTGAGAGGATATTCTGGTGAAGCTTTTACAAAAGTATCAGGATGTGTTAATCCTGTGTTTCCTAAACTTCAAAAAGCTTAAATTGAACATAAACTTAAATTGGCATTATTGGCTGCCTAGTGTTTAAATATACCTTACAGCCTTGCTTTTAAAAGATGTAGGGGGTTTTAGTCATGTCCATTTTAGCAGGATTTTAAATGAGCTGTAAGGTTTCAAAGTTGTTGGAAGTTTGATTTATGACTGATCCATGGGTTTTATTTCAACTTGAAACAAAGCTTACAGACAATTCAAAAACAAAAATCCACTGAATGATGACACAGATTTGTTTCCAGGGTGTCCAACAAACCTCAAGGTTTCCTCCAACTCTGGCCAGGAGAGGAGGCAGAGGTTTGTCTCTCTCATTCCTCAACTGGCGACGAGACTGCCTTCGACCTGGGGATGACATTTTTCATTTTTTTCATTTTCCGAAGTTTTCTTGACCGTACAGTGAGATTGTAAAAACTCCTGAAATGCTTCAAGGATTTTTTTTTTTTTTTTTTTTCACAAACGGTCTAAAGTAAAGGTTGGAGAAGGGGGGGATGGCGGTCTGCATTTTTGGCAACGTAACTTATTCGACCCGCCAGGCAACTGTAACAACTAAATCAATTTCAACCTGTAATTCAACACAGACCTGCCTCTGTGTGTGTGTGTGTGTGTGTGTGTGTGTGTGTGTGTGTGTGTGTGTGTGTGTGTGTGTGTGTGTGTGTGTGTGTGTGTGCTACAACAGGCGATCTTTCTTTTTTCATGAGCTCCATTTGAGGTCTATTTTTTTAAATCTCTTCTTACCCTCTGGCCGATCGTCAAAGTCCTCGTCCTCCTCCTCAGAGCCCACTGAATACTCGGACTGGTTATCTGAAATGTCAGCATGCCACTCTGAAACAGCACATGGTGGTCTGTCAATAGGCCAGGCCCATTCACTTCCACTGTGCAAGCAATAACTCAAACAGGAGAATTACTTATTCTGCAAAGATCACAGGAATACAGATAAATCTTCATAAACGCAGAGCTTCCCAAAAGAATCTGACATGATCGTATTACATAAAACGGCTTAAAGGAGTTTTCCCGGCTTACTTGACTTTGAAAGACTAAGATGTCCACACAGTACCAGGTCCAGACCTGGTTCCTACCTTGGTCCTCCTGTGCAGCATCATTGTAGTTGACAGGTTTGCGATTTCTCTTCCCTTTCCCCAGCTTGCTTGCCAGGTCCTCTTGTTGCTGCTCATAGTGATGCCGCAACAGTTTCTCCCAATAATCTGGATCCACGTTCTCCTCCTGTTTGATGATCTCTCGCTCGATCTCCTCGATCTGCAACAAAGGAAAAAAGAAACGCAGGTTATAAAAAAAAAAAAAACATTTGAAGATTTCTCTGCAAAGATCTCTTTACTCTAAATTGAACAAATGTCTAAAGCATGCATACAGTTTATTTAGCTTACAGGTTAGAACTTTAATTTCCCTTCATTTCTGTGGTTATTTTATGGATTTTTTTTAATTGAATATAGAATCCTCCAAAAAAACGTTCTTATTTGTATCATCAGTATAAATAAAACCAGAGCATCAGCACTACCTTTCAGCATTCAGCAGCAGAAACGACACACTTTTTGTATTTCCAACTGATCTGCTCACGCGGGCTACCATGTCGTGGACGAGGAAGCTTTAGGGCACGATCATATCCGGCAACTGAGGGGTGTCAAAAACGCCCGCGTGGGGGTGCCTTAACATTGCTTACTCTCTTGGTCCAAACAAATCCAGAGCATTCAGGACCGTAATCTTAATTTAGAAGGAGGACATACTGGCTGCTGCATTGTTTTCAAGTAAGCAGCACTTCAGCATGTTTCCTTAATGTCTGATCATATAGTAAGATCACTTTATCATTTTATTCAGTAATTATCTTATATACTGCTCCTTTAATCCTAAACTTATCATCAGGAGCTCAGCGACATTTCTACTCATGAACCCAAGACAAAAAAATAAACTGACACAAAACAATCGAAACAAATGAGAGAACTCTCAGAAGAAGAATCTGCTGTCCTCTACGTCAGACATCAACACACAGAAACGAGTAAACTGCTCTCACCTTGTCCTCTTCTCGGACCATGTACTGGGCCACCTTAAAGGAGCTGAGGTACTCGTTCATGTTTTGGACGTCCGAGTCGTCCGAGTCGTCTTGGCTTCGGTCCAGCAGCCTCTCAATAGCGACGCTGTCGTAGTGGATCACGCTGCCTTCGTCCTCGACTTTGTCCCCTGAACTGTTCTTCATACCTGGAACACGAAGGAGACAAAAAGCGCTCACTTGTTCGTCCCGCTCTTCAAGGTGAATTAAGCAAATAAAAAAACCTGTCTTCACCTTCTACTTCGTCCTTGAAGAGCTCCTCTGTTCCAAACTTGAGGATGTCATCCAGCTCCTGTTTGCTCATGGAGCCGGCTTTGGATCCCAGACCTGGCCGGACCACCAGGTGGGTCAGCATCATCTTCCTCTTGGCCACCTGCGTGATCCTCTCCTCCACGCTAGCCCGCGTCACAAAGCGGTAAATCATCACCTTGTTGGCCTGCCCTATCCTGTGGGCGCGGCTGAACGCCTGAGTGCAGGATGAACGAGAAAAGGAATGAAGTTTACGTTAAGTTGGTTCATTTTCTTTCCTCTTGAGCTAACACCGTGTCACACCTGGATGTCGTTGTGAGGGTTCCAGTCAGAGTCGAAGATTACGACCGTGTCGGCGGTGGCCAAGTTAATGCCCAAACCTCCGGCTCTAGTGGAGAGCAGGAAACAGAATTGACAAGCACCAGGAGCTGCAGGAGGAGCGAGAAGAGCCAGAGATGTTATATTTTATAAATCATTTGTTTTGAATTCTTAAGTGTTTAAATGTCCTGTCTTTTCTTCAAAACCTCGACATGTTTTGCGATGATTTTTTTCCAACACATAAACGTTACCTGGGCGGGCCGATTGATATGCCTTCGCTCGGATCAAAACTGAAGCTTCTCATGGCTTCGTTTTAATCATGTTAATGTACAGCCGATGATGATGTGCTGAACTCTTATAGCGTGCGTGGATAAGTGGGTCTGAGCAGGTAAAGTTGTTTGTTGCACGACCCTTGATCTAGGCCACAGATTGGTATCTCACCATTGAAGCGGTCGATAGCTTCCTGTCTCAGCGCTCCCGTGACTCCGCCGTCAATTCGTTCATACTTATAACCTTCATGGTCCAGGAAATCCTCCAGCAAGTCCAACATCTTAGTCATCTGTAAATGAGAGGAGAGACAGAGAGAGTCTGTGAGTGCAGCTGGAATCAGTGCTGAAGTGGGAACAATTCTAAATCTGCTGAGGGGATTCTGTGTGTGTGTGTGTGTGTGTGTGTGTGTGTGTGTGTGTGTGTGTGTGTGTGTGTGTGTGTGTGTGTGTGTGTGTGTGTGTGTGTGTGTGTTTACCTGGGAGAAGACAAGCACTCGGTGCCCCTGGTCTTTCAGTTTCCTCAGCATCTTCTGCAACAGCGTCAGTTTCCCCGACGCCTTTGTGAGTGCAGAGCCCTCGTAAGCGCCATTGGGATTTTTTTGAGCTTCCTGGAGACACACACACACACACACACACACACACACACACACACACACAGTGTAATATGGTCAAAAAATGCTTAATTATGATATATGCTGCAGCTGCACTGATGATATACACAATGAATAAAAATCATTTGCAACACAATTGAAATTCACCACAAGGTTTCACTTGGTAGAACAGCCTTTTCTGTTTCAGGGGATGAACATGTGGAATGCTTCACCTGGGGCCTGTTTCTGAACAAAGGTTCAACATACCCTCAGTCGGGGCGCTGGTGGGGCAGTGGTTAGTGCATGCGCCCCATATATGGAGGCTGTGGTCCTCCAAGCGGGCGGCCCAGCCTGTGGCTCCTTTCCCGCATGTCATTCTCCTCTCTCTCTCTCTCTCACTGACATCTGACTCTTTCCACTGTCCTATCTCTCCATTAAAGGCACAAAAAGCCCCCCCCCCCCCAAAAAAAAACTCTGAGTTGATTTACTGTCAGATGGGAAACTCTATGTTTTTGGTTCCAGATCAGCAGATTTGAGTTTGTTAAATTTACTCTGAGTAGGTCCACTCGGTGTTCAGTGCGTGCACCGCCACAATAAAAAGCCAACATGAATGGAGCCCCGATTCTACGATTCACCATGACAACAGGTGACAAAAAAGAGATCCTCGTACTTTCACCATCTCAGAATACATCAATATCTTCATGTGGCCACAGGCTACGGCGAATATGAACAGGTTTTAAGAAGGAAACAAAAGTAACACTGCTGAGGAGAGAAAGACGGCTGCTTGCGTCAGCGCCTAAAGTCTATTAATTTAATATTTAATCAGAATTATAATATTGCAGGTCAAAACTGGTGGACTGGTAGGCTATTAAACATATACAATTTATTTTCATTAAGCCAGTTCTCTCTGGTACGGGCTGGAGTTACCCCTCTTTCTCGGTTTTGAGTGACCTCCTCTTCTGAAACGGAAAACCAAGCGTTTCCCTCATTTCAGGGTTAACTGACTCAGAGTTTGTACAAAACCTTCTTCCTGAAACGGGCCCCTGTATCCTGTACTGTTCTTTTATTGTGGTGCCTGTTTTTGTGTATCTTCGTTAAGTTCTATCTATTTTAAAGCCAACTGAAAAATAGCCAGTTTTTTAGACTTACAAGCTAT
The DNA here is from genome assembly GCF_963930695.1 of Labrus bergylta. Lineage (NCBI taxonomy): Eukaryota > Metazoa > Chordata > Actinopteri > Labriformes > Labridae > Labrus > Labrus bergylta. The sequence goes on from NC_089216.1 coordinate 14,511,092, forward strand.
TTTTAATCTGCAGTCACTGAGAGGTTGATGGCTTATAAAAAAAACTTCTAAAAGAAAACATAAAAAAGCAGAAACAGCAAGTGTACAGAAACAAAAGCAAAGCACCGGGCCTTGGAACAGAGACAGTGTGGAACAGCACTCACCATGGAGGCAACGGGGAAGAGGTAGGGGTGGTTGCAGCACTTCTTTAGGTCCATCATGATGTTGAGCAAGGAGACCTGGTTTCCTCCACCTTTTGAGTTCAGAGCCTCAAAATTCTTTGTCAGAATCAGCTTGTAGTATTTCCTGTTTAAAAACACAAAGACAAAAAAAAAAGGCTTTTCTTGAGTACTCAAAGACGCTTAAAGAATACCAACAAGAGAATACAACACAGAAATAGTCTAAGAGAAGGAGCTGGTAAACACGGCTCTAACAACAGTACAGCTTACGGGACTCACGCTTCTGACTCATTGTAGACATGAAAGAGGTCAAAATGCTTATTTACAATTTAGGTCTAAATTGTAAATAAAGTTGATCTTCTTACTACAAGTGTTGCTGGAGCATTTTGACCTCTTCTAAGCCTTTCACTCTTCATGCACCTTGGTAGTGCCAGAAAATCCTCTTTTTCATTGTAGACATGACACAGACATTTAAACAGGATACAATTGATGTCTGCTGGATTTATAGGTAAAATGTTGCACATTCTTCCCTTAAGAGGTAATGATGAGTATTTAGGTGTAAAATAAAATGTGGTCATTTTTGCTTAAATTTGGAAATAAGGACGATGTTTTTTTTATGCTGACCTCCATGGGCCCCCACCATGTGACCGGGCCCAAGAAAGCATTCCCCTTTATCCCCCTTATGGGCGGTCTGGTTATGTAGTGCGCCCAAACAGAGGCTACAGTCCTCGTCTCATCCACTGTGAATTCAATATAACTCGGACGAATCATTAAAGCTTTATGATTTCAACGGGATGTTTTTAGCTCCAAACAACAAAGTCAGTCAAAAAGTGATATATAATATTTATTTATATATCTCACTATAAGTCTATGATGTGTTGATGTAAGTATAACTGAATTTTTCCCTAATTTTCCAGTTGTGTCTGTGTATCGTACTTCTGCATGGGGCTCAGCTCAACTCTGACGATCAGCTCGGTCTTTGCCGGCATGTTTTTGAACACGTCGGCCTTCAGTCTCCGCAGCATGTGAGGCCCCAGCAGGTCGTGCAGCTTCTTGATCTGGTCCTCTTTGGAGATGTCTGCAAACTCTTCCAGGAAGCCCTCAAGGTTACTGTGCAGAAAGATGGACAGGGTGAATAACCAGTGAACTCCGTCTTTAGCAAATAAATGAACATCTGAGTTTTTTGTTTTTTTTATTAAGAACGTTAAAACAATATACTATTGAAAATGACTTTTTTATTATTTTGCCAGTAGTTAGTAGAGTAAAGTAAAAACCTTTTTGTAAAGTTCATATTTGAGTTTACTAAGAAAACATTCTTGTAAAATCTGTCAGTGTGTGTGTGTGTGTGTGTGTGTGTATAATGTAGCTCGTGTTTGCGTGTGTGTGAAGTTGTACTTGAAGCGGTTGGGTGTGAGGAAGTTGAGCAGGTGAAAAAGCTCCTCCAGATTGTTCTGCAGAGGAGTTCCTGTCAGCAGCAGTTTGTGGTCAATCTTATAATCGTTCAGGCGCCTGAAGAACTGCAAATACAAAAAAAACACCATCATGTAATTCACAGTGAAAATCGCTCTCTACATATGTAATATGAAGCAGTTTCATCAGAAGAAAAGAAAAAGAAACATCACTTTCATGTATTTGCGTATAATGCATGGTTTAAGTATCAGAGTGAGGTTGATGAATTACTTTATTGTAATTATGGCTGTCAATATAAATGTTATCATAATTCCATAATCAATTAAAAACACGATTGAACTCTTATGTACAGTAGAATCACATTTGTCACTATTTCTGAACATTTATACATTGATGTAATGTAAGAGCTTAAAATGTTTTGCCCTAAGGGTTTATGTTTTATCTAATATGACTACTAAAGACTAACATGGAAATTATTTTTGTGAATCTTATCAGATTGACTTAAGAAGACGTACAAAATACAAAAATGACCACAAAGTGATTTCTCAAAGAAAAATCAACAATACTAGAATTTAGAGATTTAGGTTGCCATTACACAGTTTGTCCACCAGAGGGAGCTGCTGAGTTGATTTTACAGCAGTATAATATCCCAGTCAGTACATGTCCTGGTCATAATTCTTTGATAGTCAACATAAAAATATCAATGAAATACATGAAGAAATGTGTCAGGTACCTTGGACTGGTTGTTCTTAAGGCGGTGAGCCTCGTCCACAACCAGACAGGCCCAGTCAATGGACTTCAGCGCCGTCTGGTCGATTGTCACCAACTCATAGGAGGTCAGCAGCACGTGGAACTTGATTGTGGCCTCTCTCTGCAGGATGAGGAAGAGGGAAAGAAAGGAGGGAGGATTGGATCACATGTTATGTCAAGATTATTATTTTGACTTATTTTCTTCATGTTATGGAGTGTTTATGGTTGAACTTTGACATGTGCACTGAAAGTGGTCAAATACAAATTGTGTTTTTCCTCCCTAGATCCTTCAGGCCTGTAGGTAGTGTGTCAAAACTGGACAATCGCGAGGAAATCAATTTATATGGAATATTATGGAATAAAAGGCTAAATTATTACAGGTCAGATTGGGGGCTTTTTTTAAATTACGGTGTAGCGTGGACTTTCTACAAATAAATCTGATGGATCTGTTAGTAAGTCTAGGAAGTCTATTTGTGTAACACCCTTCAAAGTAAGAAATATCTTTATGTTAAGAATAAACAACAAAGTTCTGCAGTTTCTCCCTTCATGGTCCTTACCCTCAGTTTGAAGGTCTTCTTCCCTCCTTTGACTGCCGTGTCATCGAAGGAAAACTCGTTCTCTCTGATGATGGCTCTGCTGTCCTTGTCTCCTGTGTACGTCACCACATAGAAGTCAGGTGCCCACATCTCGAACTCCCTCTCCCAGTTGATAATGGTGGAGAGCGGAGCGCTGACCAAGAACGGACCCTTAGTGTGACCCTGAGGATTCACATAAACCCTTCAGCATCAACCTTCACAACTCGCTGGAGTAAAACGAATACTTCTTACATTAAGGGGCTCTGGTACCTCTTTGAAGAGCGAGTACAGAAAGACAATGGTTTGGATGGTCTTGCCAAGTCCCATCTCGTCAGCCAGGATGGTGTCTGTACCCTGAGCCCAGGAAAACCTGAGCCAGTTCAGACCCTCCAGCTGGTACAGGTGCAGCGTCCCACCTGTTGATGTCACAAAGTCCGGCTGCTCCTCGTATTTTATTGTCGGCTGGAAGGACACAGGAAGGGAAGAAAGAGTAACACTTAGCAAACTTTTTAGTTAATTGTTTTTCAAGTTGTAATCATATTTTTTTGAAATACAGAGTTTATATAGCAGTGGTTGCAAATGTGTTTCACAACATATAATCCTTACCTTATCTAAAGACTTTTGGTTTCTTATCTTGTCCCAAGAAAAAAAAGCTTTGCTGTCTTAAGACAACATGATCAACTTGTTTTCCAAATGTTTGGGTTTGTTCAACCTGAACACAATGACTTGATGCAAAGCGACAGCAATCCTCCACATCCAAATTCCCTCATTTGAAATTCAGATTTAGGAAAAGTTTGCAGGATAAATGTGGGGCCTGTCTAGAAGGAAAGGAAGACTTTTCAGAGAGCCTTCCTCAAGTAAGGGGCCCTTCCTAAGCAGGAGGACTTTCCACTTGCCGCCCAACAGGAATTTGGGGCCAAGAGTTGGACCCCTATGCTACTGGAAGAAAGTGTGTTTGTGCTTGTTCTTGTTTTATTAGCTTTGACAATTAGTGTCGTAATCGGTGTCAGAAAAACAAAGAAATACTCAAAACAATGGAAATAATTCAACTTGACCCTCTAATAATAGCACCAAAAAAAGGGGCCAAAGTCTTAAAAACATTTTAAAAAGAGAAAGCACAGATCATTTGCTAGCAGAAGACTCACCTATCACAACAGGAACATGAAAAAGTAAAGACTTTTGGGGTTAGAAATACATTATTTAGCTCATTTAGAAAGGGCAGCAAAAGAGGGGTGGCACTTCTCATTTCTAATACGACAACATTTGAAAACAAGGCCCCAGGAAGTGATGGCTTTTCGTCTAAAGGGTACAACATTTTAAGAAAGGAACTAAACCCAGTGTTACTAGCACAAATCAAACATTTAAAAAAAAGGAAGCCGACGCCCCTCATGGAAAGAGGCCATCATCACAGCAATCCACAAAGGAGGTGAAGACAAAGAATGATGTGAAAACTACAGGCCAATGTGACTAAAAGTCAAGAATACATTTCATCCCATGTAAGATTTGAAACCTGAGAATTCTCATATTTAACAGCTAACGATCATGCAGCAGCATGTGTCATACATCAGTATGAGACAAAGTACATGATGTTTTTCAGCAATCCTACCAACTCAAATCTGATCTGTGGACACAAAAGAAATGAACTAGGAGCCCAATAAGATTGATCCACCAGAATCCTGACACAATTATTCACTGACCAACAACGTGCCAACAATGTTCCCTTCAAGTCGGTTTTGGGTCAACGTAAAAATCTAATTTACTGACTTTGGGAGTTGTCGTCTTATTTCTCTCCCTTAAGAGGAAGTGTGAAATTATAAGATGGACAGAAGCAGGTCTATATGCTCTTCCTTTTTTTTTTTCATCAAAAAATCTGTTTGGAAAGGAGTTACTAAAAAGAAGAAAAGGTCAATCAAACTACACCTTTAATTATTTTTTTCAAAATAAAAGCCTTTTTTATTTGATATTCCTTTTTTCAAAGTCGTCTGTATGTATTAAGCAGATTGTTATTTTATCTTTCACTTTATTATCAAAGTGCACTTTTTTTTATAAAAACATTCAGATCGACAAAATAATATGAAATAGATTTTATGGAAAGGCTTTCATTTTCCCTCAAAGTCCAAAAGGACAGATGCTACAGAATATGGACCAAATGGACTGAACATGTCAAACCTTCAAGACAAGGATTTTATTTGACTTATTAGAGAACACGGGTGATATTTCCATATTTTTGTCATTTACTTTTCATCCGTTAACCTGCTCTGTATTTCATTTTCTTATTTTCCTTCCCTACCCCTCCAAGGTGAAGGCTTCCTGTGTTCTTTTGAAAATAATTTTGTGTCATGGAAAAATCTTTGGAAGAGCTACATTGTTAAATATACTGCAATCCTCAAACCCATCTCGTTCTGCTAAAAACATGCTCCAATGTTTGAAAGTCTGAGAGAGGAGTCTTGCAATTATTATGCTATTATGTGAAATTGTGAATGTGAAGAGAATGCTTTTCCTTAATTAAAAAATAAATAAGTAAAATAAAAAACATTGAGATACCATTGAATCAAACTTTCTTTATCAGGACCTTTACTTGAGAATTCAATTAGAATTGCTAATTCTAATTGAATGACCCTGGTCTAGATGCTGAAAAAGCTTTTGACAGTGTTTGCTGGAAGTTTTTTATACCTCTGCTTGGAGGAATTTGGGTTCAAGACTCAGTTAATTGTGTTAAGAAATACATCAGGCCGGATTCCCCGTGTGAATTAAACAGATTGACCGCAACACTGTGGCCTAGTCAAAAGAGTAATTTCAGTTAAATCAAACAACTTCAACTCTGTACATTAGAGATACATGGGAAAAGGAACTGAAGAGAGAAAACCCAAAGCAGAGTGGTACGATATGTGTAGGACACAGCATAAAAATACAAGCTCTAGAATGTGGAGGGAATTCTGCTCTAGGAATATCGTTAGATTTTTCATCACACCAAAATAAAAAAAGAGAACTACATGATATGGAGAACTTTACACATAAGTTAAGGCTACAACAATCTTCATGATATGGGAAATGGAAAAAGTAGATTGACAACATCTGTAGAGAATTGACTATTTAATAAGAGGCTTAATTGTTTAATGTAAATTGACACCACAGTCTGTATTCCTGGTTTATGTGGTTTAACCTCATGATGAAAAGCAAATAAAACACAAGTCAGAAAGGAAGTAGATATAAATCTGACTTCATGATACTGAAACTAAAGCTGTAGCTAACACTTTAAGAAGCTGAAAATCAGCTTTGACAGAGACAGACTGTGTGTAGAAGTTCAATCTAAAGAGTTTAAAGTTGAGTTCTTTTTATTTCTATCACAAACCCAGCTGAAGAAAGTCAAACTGAAGAAAAGGGTAAACTCACATCAGTGACTGGTGAGGCCGGAGACTCCTCCTCTTCTCCCTCCTCCTGGTTCCTGCTCCTCATCTTCCTCGGTTTGTCCGGATCCTCCTTCATTATCGTGTCTCTATGGTCACACACGAGTCAATACGTTAATCAACAAAACGCCAGAAAGACTTTTGTTCTGTCAGTAATGGTAACATTTGCTCCCAACTTGTCCTACCTGTGTCTCCAGTAGTTGCCCTTGTAAATCCCAAAGTCAGGGATTTCCAGGTCATCTCTCTCCCAGGTACACTGGTCGTATGTCAGGTCTCTCCATTTAACCAGGTAATGGTACGTTCCCTTCTTATCCACACTGATAAAGAGGCGTCATACAGTGCTTGTATCATGTGTGAAATATAGCATCTTATTTCTAAACCCTTTCCTAACCAACAAACAGAATCCTGTTGTCTGACAAATGATGTATGACTTTCTATTTCTCAGTATTAATAGGCTTTTTTACAAAAGGCAGACCCCTCTACCTGTGGTTTATGATGCGGTGGATCATCATCCACTCCGGCTTGATGCCGTATCTGTAGTACTTGTCCTCCATGATGGCGTATTGGGGGTCCTTGGCCCTCCTCTTCTCGCTCTTCCCCACTCCGTTCTCATCCTCTGCGCCCGAGCCGTAGTCCAGGCTGGGCGGCTCGTCCATGTCCGTCTTCCTCTGGTAGTTTCTGTACATCACAGAGTGGAAGATCTCCAGCTGGGGAAGGAGAGAGAGAGGAAGTCCTTAACATTAGCTAGAGATTATTTAGAATGCTTCAGTTTCAGCTGCCAACCTTTTTCCAAAATGACTCCTTTTTTCAACAAGGTAAACGAATAACAAAACAAAAGCAGCTTCATTTAAGTATCCATGTATATATCTAAAGATAGAAAATAATAATAGAACACAAGGGCAACAACAAAAGCTTGTAACAATTCACTCATACAATTCAAGTAGATGTTATTTACAATGTTTCTAAATGTAAAAGTATAACCTTGTGTCTCTTTGTGTGAGCTCAGTATGGAACATTTAAAATAGAGAATGATTTTTTATTAATTTAAATCAATTAAAAGACATTAAAAAGACGTTAAAAAGATGTATTTGTACAGAAAAATTCTTCAACATAGCAAGAAGGTGGAAACATTATTTGTAATACTAACATTGCTTGCATGAACAGGACTCTGAATTATGATGAATAACATGAGATACTCTTTCATTTTGCTGAACTACAACTAAACCACAACACAAATCTGGTGTCCAAAAGTGATGCAAGACTGATGAATAATGTACTGATTGCACATTGTGTTGTATGTATCCCCCCCGTACAAACAGCATCATTTTGGAGCATTAGCGATGATGTATTCTTACCTGCAGCTCGGTGATCCAGGTGCAGTGCCAGAACGACTGCGCGGCTAACTTGACGAAGAACTCCCTCTCGGCTCGGCCCTTCATTGGAGGCGGCAGAGGAGCGTCGGGTGGGGCGTCAGGGGCGGGGGGGACAGGAATGGGAGGCGGAGGCTCGCCCCATCGCCAGTGGAGGATTTTCTGGACCCGACCTTTGATTGGCGGGCACTAAAAGGGAAATACACATACTCATTTATTACTCATATCTTGTCTAAGAATACGATGATGTGCACATTTTGGAAGAAAAACAAGTCAAAACTAAATTGTTGAGTACTAAAGATCAATTTGAATTAGACGACGAGGAGTCTAGAATCTGTCAAAAACAACCCTGAAGGAAAAGAACTAAAGCGTCTAACCGTGCATCGTGGACACAGCCACTCTCCGTTGGGGATCTCCGGCAGCGGCGGGTTCAGACAGTGGATGTGATAAGAGGAGGTACATGTGTCGCAGCACAGTAGTTCTCCTCCGTCTTTACACACCCGACAGAACTCCATGTGGTCGTCATCCTCCTCCTCGGCCCCTGCACCGCTAGGGAGCCCCGCACAGACCTCTGATATCACTCGGTCCTCGCTGTCCTCCTCGTAATCCTCAAAGTCCTCGTCTTTCGCTTCCCACTGGATTCCCTCCTTTTCCTGGGAAAAATAAACATTGACGGCTGATCGAGCAAAAGTCTCAAAGCTGAGGAGGAGACGCTTTTCGATTCCTGGACGAGCAACATCAATTTGAGGTTGGAACTTGAAACACTGGCACTTTCACCTTCATCATAACGGAAAGATGCCCTCAAGGAAGGAATGCATTTATCTGAAGGTAACGACCTGATTAATGCAAAACTAGTCCAGTAAAGGTTGACTTTGTGTCTAACTGTCCTGTTGTATTAATTGAAAAGAGATTGAACCAATCACAAGACAGAAGGCGGGACAATAACGTTGGGATGAATTTGATTGGATCATCAGCTTCAAAATAGCAATTTAATTGGTCGTTAAAATCAGTAAACGCCCTTGAGTGCAGGATGACTCATCAGACATTTGAAAAGTTGGAGAATAGGAAGTTATTTTGATATCAAAATCAAAATGTAAAACACTTTTTTTGTTAAATATGTTTTTCAGATAACGGCGGATAAATGCAAAATTAACACCGCAATGCTGGATTAAAACCTGGATAATGTATTTTAAATTCATGGTACCGTTAACAAGCCTGTTAAAGGGGACTGTAAAAAATGCTCTGTTTCAAATTTGCTTCATCACAACTTGTGATGTCACAGTGGGATTCTGGTAAAAGGAATCCCCTCCCCTCCCCTGGTATCTCCACCCATGGACTCCATCCCCAGCCTAGAACAAAACTCTTGCGCAGGTCGGCCATTTTTATTCTCGCTACAGAGGAGTGATGTCTACCTGGAAAACTCAGGGGGGGGATCATTACATTTAAAGAGACACACACACCAAAACAGAGCATTCTGAGAGACCTGGTTTATACAGGGTCACAAACCTCCTCTGGTGCTTGATTCATGTTATATTTTGACCAAAGCACAGCACAGATGTTTCATTTAGACCACAGGGGACTGTTTGAAAAGGTGGAGAAGCGGGATAATATGTCCTCTTTAAGCCATATTTAAGGACAACTCTCAGTATGCGACACAAGCTAGCGTCAAAATCAGCTTGATTCTATTGTAGTAGCCCGAAGTGGCGCACCATTTTTACCTCGACGCCCTGTTTTTATTTTCCTCTCTGTGGCTTGAGTAGACGGACGATTAACACGGAAGGTGGGGGCTCTATAAGGCACTGTCACTCCCTTTTCTCTCAACAGAACATGTTAGCTTATTATACAAAAGGGAGATAACAGTGCATTAATAATATACACATCCGTGATTGAACTGTTGAGCTTTGACTTGTGTCACCAGAGAAAAACTTTTTTTTTTAATCAGTTCAACATAGCTGTTTATTGACGAGTTTTTGAGTGTTGTGATTTGTGTCAACAGCTCCTCAATACAGAGCACCACACTTCCGTTTGTCCACCTTCAACACAAAAGCACTAGATGTCCTCATGTTTGCACGGGGAAACTGAAATTCACAGAGCAAAGACTGAAATATTAAACGGATGCAGTGTGGACAGCGAATGTGCAATCATGCGTGATATCTAACGCCTGCGTGCTGTTAGGACACGGTGTGAGGATGCCACAACAAGAGCAAGACAAAAACTAGTCTAGAGTGGGAAAGCAAAGTTTTTCACACATTTAAATGTACTGGAAGTGTTTGTGCCTCATCTGCAGTATCGGCGTTTGAGTCAGCAGAATAAGCAGTGCTGAGTTGGAACTCGGAAGTCCACTGTTGCACAGGACTGACTTGAAACACTATGAGCTGAAAAGGTGAACTACCTTGAAGCAACGCTTGAAAAACAGCAACCTCTATTCAATGAGGTTAACCTTTTACTGGTGCTGTGATTTTAAAGGAAACAAGAATTGAGTTATTCAGGGACCATGAAAGTCAAACTGAAATGTTTGCTATTGCTGATGTACAGTTTGGTGTTAACACAGAGGCACAGCATGTGTCTTTATGCTTTGTAAGCTTTGGGTATAAACACGTGGGAACAATAAGTAAGCCACAAGCTTAATTCATTTTTGATACGTTGTGAGATTAAATGTAAGTGATGTGTAGCAAGTAGCCCTCAGACACTTTTATTTTCTTAAATGGAAATGAGGTTGGAGGCAACAGATCTAGCTTTTGGTTCAGTTTCAAATGCTATATGCCATCATCACTTCCTAACAGATCGTTAGTGTCGGCTGTCCCTTTCTTCACAAGTGACTGTTGCTTGTAACAGCTGGTCTTACTACATGCTTGTGTATGTTAAGTTAGTAGAGCTACACAATCATATTGCAGAATTTGCAGTTTTTGGATAAAGGTAAAATATGTGACAAGAGAACATTTTTATGAGCTACTGCTCTTTTTTTTTTTTTTTTTTTTTTTAAAATGTAGAGGTTCATGTTTGTTTATTAACGCAGACCTTAATACAAATGATATCACCATGATCTCAAGCAACAGCAGAAAATACTGCAGCCCATAGAACAACTCACATCTATGAATCATCACTTTCTGTACTTCACAAGGTCTGAACTACAACACGTCTTTTTATCTTGTTCCTCTGTGTTAGCATTTTGCTTGAACAGGTGAATAAAATAGAGAAAGATCCAAACATCTGGGAAGGGCACATTAAATTCACGTATATTCATTTTTGGGGAAAACAAGAACCCAGGACTGTCTGGCTCATACTTCAAGTATAACGAATACAACTTTACACCATCAGAACAAAGTAGAAAATGCAATGAATGTTTCCTGGAGGTGCGGATACAGCTGATTAATCTAGACTAGTTTCAGCATAAAAACAAAGCAACGTGTCATGGAAACATAAAATGAAAGATCTACATCCACAGCTCCCCTTCAGGGATGCATCTTTATGCTGTGTTTATGTATGACTGCAGCTCGCTTTCCACTGAGATTTGTGAGGAAGCTACAATTCATGTGCTTCTTCGAGCAAGTATAAACAAACCACTTTTGCACTCCTGCTTCACTCAAGCAGGTACAAATAAATATGGAAATAAGGTCAAACATGGAAAGCAGGAGCAGGTGGTACTCACACAGTGCGGGCAGCTCCACTTGCCCTCAGGGGCTTTGTCCAGCTCGGGCTCCAGGCAGACAAGGTGGTAAGCTCGAGGACAAGTGTCACACAGAATGATCTCTCCGCCCTGCTGACACACCTCACAGTAGTCCTGATGATCCGTCTCGTAGCCGTCGCCCTCCTCCTCACCTGGGACTGGAGGCAGCGAGACATCTGGGGTCGAAAGAGAGGTCTTAAATATGACTGGAAAAGTTGTTAAGTATACTTGATACAAGAGTCTCGAAATGATGAACCGTGCTTACTTTTCTTCTTCTTCTTTGCCGGCCGTCCTCGTTTGTTCTTCTTGACCCTGCCGGAGCTGTCGGAGCGGACCGAGGAGCTGTGAACGCTAGAGTCCTCCTGCTCCGACTCGTCTTCGTCCATGTCCTCGCTCTAGTGCAAGGCAGCGGAGAGGAAGTCAGCCAAACAAGGAAAAAAGGGTAAACAATTAACAGAAACTGGGAAAATAAGAAAAAAGATTGCAGAAGATTTGAACTCACTGAGCAACTTTTCTTCCTCTTGGCACCAATAGGCGATAGTTTGATCCTAATGGGTGCCATCTTTTTAGCCTTTGCTACAGCCAAAGCCTTCTTCTTGTCTGGAACTCGAGGACTTTTACTACGCTTCTTATAGCCAGGGCCTACACAGATGAAATTGTGTGCAATGTTTAACATAAGATTTTGAAAAAAGGACAGTAAATAAGAATTTTGTGACCAAAGTTATCCAGATAGCAGTCTCAGGAAAGCCTCCAATGTGACCTCAAATTAAAAAATGAAGTACTGGGAGCGGATGCACTGATTAGATGGCACAGCTTATTAACCCTCTGGCTTGTGATCAGCGCACAGTTCAAAAGCCAGCATCCTTGATGATACTGGGGATGCATTAGTGCACATGGCATGGGTAACCTTAACATTGTGAGGGCACCATTTATGCTGAACCATAAATACAGGTTTTGGAGACAACATATCCTGCCAAATAGGCAACTACATTTTCAGGAAAGGCCTTGCAAGACAAGAGCTCTGTGGTAAAAGAGTCCAGGTGATAAACTGACCTTCCTGCAGCCCAAACTTGTCACCCATTGAAAATGTTTGGAGCATTAGGAAGTGTAAAATAAGACAAAGGAGACCCTGTACCTGTGAATTGCTGAAATCCTACATTAAGCAAGAAAGGCAAAACATGCCACCGTTAATAGAAAGTGTCTATTGTTGTTGTCCAAACTTCTTTCAAAGGTGTTGCTGGTATCAAATTTAAGGTGGGGCAGATCATTTTCAAATGAATGAAAAAACTTTCAAATTATGAAGTTGTCTTTTTCATTTTCATAAACAAAAAGTCACAACTTTAAAGAATTTTGGGTTGCAGTTAGTAAATGAGCTTGTAAACAACAACCAAAAGCTGTTCACAAACCATCAGAATCTGTACAGATGATTGTTTTTTCTGTTTTTAGTAATGCCAAACTTCCTGGTCTGGGGACAGTTTTCATTGTAAGCTACTTTATAAGTGGCACAGGGAAAAGGAAGGTTAAAGATGGCAGCTGACCTTTTCCCTCTTTTGTCTTTGCCTTTCTGATTGGCGGTGGCGGTAGCTGTGGAGGTGGCTCAGGCGAGGCCGTCGCCGCAGAGACCTGCTCAGCGACAGCGATAGCAGCGGCGGCGGCGGCGGCAGCGACCGCAGCGGCGTTGCCTTTGAAGGGGTTGTTGGAGCTGAACTCCCTCCACTTGGCCCCCAGGATGGTCATCATCTTGGACATGGGGATTTTGGGGTTCTTCTTGGCTATCATTGGCCTATGGGACGACAAAGTAAGGATTGTTCAAATGTTTTAGAGAGACAAAAACATCCAGGCAAAACTAAGCAATCTAGCTCTTTTTCCATTTGATTTTGGCAGATATTTAAATTAGATTCACATGCTGTGGTTAAAGGCTACGTTTGTTTATCATCTGCAGCATGGTTTAGAAGAGTTTATTAGGAAAGCTCTGTCTGCCAGCGGAGCAGAAACGAACAATTACTTCCTGACATCAACATGCAGCAGACATTATGGTTTACCTAATGTTATCAGAGTCAGATCAGGTATGAGACACGTGTATCTGTAGGCAGGGAAATATGTTGTTGAATGGTTCTGCAAGTATAGAGGGAGGCTGGTCAATCTCGAAACAAGAGCCTGACAGATATGACTTTCTAGACTGATACAGATCTTAGAGGGAAAATAGTGATAACAAATAGGGAGTGGATGTAATGGAGATTTATGAACTGGAAAGAAAATTGCCCTTTTGGATTGTCTTTCCAAATGATATAGTATATCAAGCGTGCAATTATTCATTATTGATTTAATATTGAAAATAAACATTTCCATTATTGCAACTTGATCAAATTTGCGCTTTCATTACAACTGATATCAGTTAAAGAGGACATATTATACCGCATTTCCACCTTTTCAAACAGTCCTCTGTGGTCTAAATGAAACATCTGTGCTGTGCTTTGGTCAAAATATAACATGAATCAAGCACCAGAGGAGGTTTGTGACCCTGTATAAACCAGCTCCCTCAGAACGCTCCGTTTTGGTGTGTGTGTCTCTTTAAATGTAATGAGCCCCCGCCCTTAATTTTCCCCGTAGACATCACTGCTCTGTAGCGAGAATAAAAATGGCCGACCTGAGCAAAAGTTTTGTTCTAGGCTGGGGATGGAGTCCATGGGTGGAGATATCAGGGGAGGGGAGGGGAGGGGATTTTTTTTTACCAGAATCCCATTGTGACATCGCAAATTTGAAAAAGAGCATTTTCTCTGTGTTGTAAGACTTATGCAGACAACAAACAAAGGACTAGATGGGTTTATTTCACATTGTGTGGGTCTGTAGAAACTCAGGTTACCCAAATATATGTTCAAAAACATTGTAGAAGTGGATTTTTTATCATATGTCCCCTTTAACTTTTGAATGATCCCAGATGATGAAGAAACTCAATATACTGGTTATACAAGTTGCCTTGTTCAAATGCCATGTTCATGAATGCCAATCAAATTACATTAAATATTAACCCAATACCCATAGTACCACAAAATGTTTAAAATCCCAATAAAGAATTGAGCGGCCCTATCTTCTTTCTCAGTTTTGCTTTTTGCACTGCCCTGCACCTACCTGATGTGCGTGTAACTACCTCTTTTTCTAAAATCACAATAAAGCCAATTTTTAACTAAAGTATATAATAGCAGTGAGTCGAGGGTCTTGGTGATTCCCACCCCTTGTAGATTGTGCAACAATTTTAAACTGAGAATATTAATTAATTCTTAATCACTGCAATCATTTTTTTGTGCAATTATATGTTATTAAAAAATGATTTATTGCATTATAACCAGAACATGAAAAAAAAAAAAAAAACAGTAAAATGTACCCAAAAAAATGCACGCATGGTCATACTGATGTAACTCTGACAGGCTAATACGTGGCCAGCCACCAATCGGCATGTTACTGCGAAAACATTAATAGAAACTGTGAAATAACACTTGTGTGCTAGTATGTCAGGTTTTAACAGCACATTCTGCTACTTTGAAAGTAGAATAAAGCCCAAGTTAGCTGTTTTGAAAGTAAAAATTTATAAAATAACGTCCTACTTTTGATGGTTTCTGAAAGTCAGATCGAATAAGACATGGCTCAAATTCTATCAAAGTGCCCATAACCCTTGCAACAAACGTAATTCAAACCGTGTACGTAGGGACAGTTTGCAGCATCTGTACCTCATGAACTGACTGAAGGCTTTGTAGTTGGTGAGTTCCCTGTAGTCCTCCTCTGTGAAGGTATGGTCAACATCCTCTAGACCCCACTCCTTTGCCAGCTGAGCTGAGGTCTTCTGCTCTGTTGGTTGCTGCGGGGGGAAAAAACCACATCAGTCCGAGCAGGAAGACAACAGATGAAACTATATTGAACTTATTGAAGATGTCTTAGGTGCTTTTACCTTTGTTGTCTCCTCCTGACTGCTGTCTCTGTCCCCATCGTCTTTCTTCTTCTTCTTGGTTTTCTTCTCTTTCCTTTCTTTATGTTTCTTCTTCTTCTTTTTCTCTCCGGAGCCATAGTCGCTCGCTACGCTGTCCGAGTTCTCACCGTAGTCCCTTTCTCTGTCTGAGTCTTTCTCTACATCGCTGTCCTGGAGATGTGACAAGAGGGAGAGATCACTTGAAGTAATGAAGATGCTTACATGCCAAATAATCCAAGGAATCTTACTTACAATCTTCTTGCGTTTTTTTGCTTTCACTGGTTTCCCTTCTTTGTCTTTCTTCTTTGTGTCCTTCTTCTTCTTCGGTCGCCCTTTCTTCCGGATTGGGACCTCTCTGTCTGATATCTCTGGTTCTTCCTCTGGAAGGAAGAAAAAACAGAAGAGACGGGGGACGAAGAAATCATGAAAGAAAGATCAGATGAGTGATAATCTTCTCAAATGCTTCCCAACACCCTTGCTAATCCCCTTTGTAGGATAATTACCCAACAAAAGCTGCATGATAGCCACGGTGGCTCTGACCTCTCCTGAACTGTGACACAAGCTACATTAGACACAGCTTGTCAGAGTATGTGTGACAGCTGGTTTTCCATAGAATGGAGATAATTGGTTTATGGTTGTTAAACGTGTGACAATGGCAATGTTGTCTGATGTGTTTCTTTTACTCAAAAACATAATCCTTAATCCTGATGTGTAAATGCAAAATGAAAAAAACCTACAGTTGCATTTTCAAAACTTCTGATGAAGGAAGAAATGAAATATAAGAAATATGTATATCATGGGTTAAGCCTCTACCCATATCTTATGTCATGGTAAACTCTCCAGCTCAGTTTGTCAAGAATAAATCACTTCATCTCTGCTTGTAGGGCGAAAATATCTGGCCGGTTATCCCCAATGGTGCCTGTGCAATATCACAACCACAAGGAAAACAATTTAACCTGTTACCTGACCTGGCTTTTGGAGAATTAAAGAGACACAGCCTCTGCTTCACTGTACAAGCTGCAGCAGAGCATTAAAGTAGAACTGAAATATGGGCTGCGGTTTCCACCGTGAAACCAACCAGCCTGTAAGCTAGGCTGCATTTTCTCTTACTTTATTGTCTGCCTGCCTTTGTTGTTTAGCGCTAACCCACCAGCAACAGAAGCCCCCCCCCCTCCCCCTCCCGTTCAGTAAAATAAACCCCGCTTCCCCGCGTATCGGTGCAGCCCGTTGCCGACGAAGACGCGCCGGGGGCGGCAGCGGCACGCACGCAGGGCTCGGTGATTCAGAGGCCGTCACTCGGTGCACTGCGCTGAACTGAAACCACTTTCCCCCCCACACACACACACTGTGTCAGTCCCACAGTGGGGACACCGTCAACCACAGGAGGTCGTCATGGGGTTAATTATAAAGGTCCTCCTCTGTATTAAACACGACTGTAATGTATCAGTCTGGCACTGGCATGGCGGCAGGTCCGGAGTGGAGCTTATTAAAGCCTACAGACAATGGATGATTCCTCTGTATCATTCATATAGAAAATCACACTTGCGTAGCCAATCGTTTGCTTATAATTATCTTATATTATCTCCCTAATTACACACACAATGTGGCTTTCAAATTAAGTCTGAATGCTACCTCAGCGTTGCATCCAAACCACATTGGTTCAAGTTATTATGTACAAAAGGCAGCTGTAGTTGGTTTTTTTTTTTTTTACTTGAATCATTGCGTGTGGTTAACCATCCCTTTACTTTCTGCACCCTTCACTGACACTGTCACAGCAAAACTTCCCAAATCACATCCAGTCGATCACCTTTTGACAATATCAATGCTACAGACAGAAGCTACTCCTGCAGCAGTAATAACAGTCCCATTGAGTGAGATAAAGTAGATGAATTGCGCATAAGAATGGTAGCCTACTTGAGCTCATGAAAACGCTAAGCTAAAAGGGAGCAAAATGTTCCCCCCCACCCCCCCCCCTCTTCCCAGCCTGAAAAGTGAGCAGCATGCAGCAGCAGCAGCAGTGTCCTATTTTGACCTGTCATGGAGACAATGAGGGTAGCGAGGGGGCAAGTTTCTGTCTCACCGCAATTTCACACCAGCTTTCATGTCTGAGCAGCAAAACGCATCACCTCCTGCCCATGATATGTATCAAATACATGTAGCCTCCAGCCAAGCGGAGTCCATGTTTATGCCTATACCCTTCATGGCGACCTCATTACCCGCACACCGAGCACGTTTACATGCCGTGACATGACTGGGGGGAGCTGTCAAAAAAAAAAAAAGGGACAACTTTTTTTTTTTTGGATGATGGGAAACAAAAAAAAAAAAAAAAAAAAAAAAAGGGAAGCGGTGGCAAGTTGGTGTAAACTTTGTTGGGATGTGTAGGAGGTGAAAGAGGAAGTGGAGCGGGAGAAAATGAGCCCCCCCCCCCTTAACAACAACAACACAGAAGAAGCGCTACATTTTAGCCAGTTGTGTATTTTTTTTTTTTTGTTGCAGTTTATTGTAAAGTGTGTTTTTGCAGCTAGCTTTAACCCATGACACCTACAGCAAAATGAACAGGCGCGATAACGGTGACATGTAGCGGGTTTTTTTTTTTTTTGGATAAAACATTTGCCTGTGTTTTTAAAAAATCTCCACTACCAAGTGTAATTTGTACGCAGGCAAGCCCCGACTCCTCGCTGGGTTTTTACTGTACCACACTGGAAGTGGAGAAGCAGCAGACGCGGGGCTCAAACTGCGGCTACTTCTAAAAAGCCATTTTCTGCACGTTTTCAGTGTTTTTTATCCCCCCGTGTGCGCGCTCCCGACCTGTCCGCCAGCTTTTCTTTACTGTACCTGGCGCGGCTGCCGCTGTTGCAGTTTCCCGAGGCGCCGCCGGCGAGTTTATGTCGCTTGCGTTCCCGTCTCCGTCTCCGTCGTCGTCTTCTTCATCAAAATCTCCTCCCTCGGAATTAACCACCATGCCCTCGTCTTCCTCACAAGACCGGAGAGGAGAGGACATTATATTCCTGTCATTTGGCTCCCGTCCTTGTATGCAAAAAAAAAAAAAGAAGCGGATTCTAGCTCGAATGTGTGATATTTATTTAATATTCAAATCGGCACAGGGAAAAAAAAAAGTGGGGGGCGTTTTGAAATATTTTACACTAGGCAGAGCTACAAAGATGGCCGCCCTCTTATATTTATTTTTTAACAACCCCCCCAATAAGAAAAAAAATCCCCTTACATAAAAAATGGCTGACTATATTATTTCAGAGCGCACCCCCCTCCTCCTTTCCCTATCTCTCCCCGTCTCTCTTTCTCCCTCTGCGCGCCCCCTCCCTCCTTAAAACGTACACATTGTTACAAGAAAAAGGGGTGTGTGGCTGCATGTAAGTTACACTGTTACTTGTTTGTTTCTTTTCTGTGTGTCCCCCCCCGTCCTCCCTCCCTCCCTCTCTATCAAAATCCGGATCAGTCACGAATCCGACAAGACTTGCCCGGTGTCACTGTCACTTAGATCACACGCCACAAACTCTCGCTTTCTGCATTGCAGAGCCCGACACAAATCTATCAAATATGGCCACCTTAGATTCTCGGGAGCCCCCACCGTTGTATTAAAAAAGTATTTTGTAGCAGCGGGGCTGTGTGTGTGTGTGTGTGTGTGTGTGTGTGTGTGTGTGTGTGTGTGTGTGTGTGTGTGTGTGTGTGTGTGTGTGTGTGTGTGTGTGTTTCTGCGGGTGTGTGTGAGTGCTGGGGAGGGATTGAGAGAGGGGGGTTGGGAAAATCTGCCGCAGCCATGCCCAGACTTACATCAGATTGTATTGCTTAAAAATTAACTACTTGTGGTGGGGATGAAAACAATTCAGAATAAGCAAAACTACACCCCCCCCCCCTCTTTTAAAAGCAGCACTTCAAACAGCTCAAAGTACACACTTCATCTCTGTGACTGAGATTTTTAAAAGCAAGCACTAGCATTTTTTTTTTTTGTGCACACTTACTGTAAAATCAGAAGGCTGAGAGGATGGCAAGGGAGTTCTGAGATCCCATCCCAGCCCTCAGTGGCTGCTCTGGGCCACTTTTCTGTTTTGACAAAAAAAGAAAAAAAAGAATTTAGATTTGCAGCTCACATTCAAAGCTGAAATAAGGGTCAAACTGGAGAAAATTGCAAGGATAAAGATAAAGTATGAAAAAGGATCCACATTTGGATGTTTTTTATTTTATTCTAATTTTAACAGAAGAAAAGCTATTTGCAGAAAATCACGATCATTGATGCTCAGATAAAAGTAAATTCATTGAATTATCATTTACCAAAATTAAAAAAAAAATGCAATATTATGAGTCAGACGGCAACATGAAAATGACTCATTAAAAAAATGTAGTATTCTTAATTCACACTATGACTGTGTTGTGTTAACCCTTTGAATCGCCTGCATATGGACAAAAACAAACCTTCAAGTCTTAAATCATTTTTGCGATAGAGCTGAAAAGTTACACTTGACCCTGCCAAGTAAAGAAAACATACAGGCCTAGGCCTAACATAGCAGCAACCTCATGAGCTTTAAGCAGCACTGAGAGGAAAATCAAAAGTTTGAAGCTGTTTTTAACCAAAAGGCTAAAAAAGTGGTGTATAGTCTGCAGAGGTTAACAGGTGTTTTTCACTGGTGAGGATTGGACATGTCATTAGGACCTGCACAGCTTTCAAAGAAGAAATATTGGTGCTAGTTCAATGCCATGATTTACTTGAAAAGAAAAAGCAGTTGTTCATTTTATTCACAACACTGTGACAACACATTTTCTTACTTAAATTCAAAATGTCTGTGCAGGTCCTTGTCCCTGCCTCCTCAAACATAGCTCTGCTGTGCTAACAGTTTTGGCTGAAGTCGTTACAAAGATTCAATGAACTAATTCAGTCCATTAAACAAAAAAAAGAACTGAAGATGTTTGATTTCTTTTTAAATGATAGTTGTAGCTGGTTTTCTATGGAAGCTGAGAAAGGCCCTGCCTGCAGTGTTGATCATGTAATGTTTATTATGAAGTGCTGCTGCCCTCTTGGCCAGGTCACCCTTGATGAACGAAATCTTGATCTCAATGGGTTAATTACCTGTTAAATAATAAATATGTCTCGATCACAAGTTGGAGGAGTTTTGGATTTTGAAATATTTTATTAATCCCTGAGTGACATTCTGGTTTTACACTGTGTTATTGAGAGACATGCTTCTCACACACAGAGGGGTCCAAATCACACACATGCACAAACAGGACCTGTGGACACCAGTGGAGAGATGTCAGAGAGGGGCTGCTACACACTGCTGCACAGAGAGCGCATTTACTCAGTCCACCTAAAAAGCCATTAAAAGTGGGTGGGGGTTAAAACTGTAACCACGCCTTTAGTGTGATATCACCGTCTCTGTGGCGCAATCGGATAGCGCGTTCGGCTGTTAACCGAAAGGTTGGTGGTTCGAGCCCACCCAGGGACGATATGTATTTTTTTTTGTCTCTTTCTAAAAGAGTAATATACAAATCATGGTGTCTGGAATCTACAGCATGACAATGAAAGTATATGTTTTACTCCAAAAAGAACACACAAAGGTATGAGTCGTCAAACCATGGGGGTTCCCAAACTCTTCAACCCGCAACCCCTAAAATAACGATGTGAAAGACTTTAACCACTCCGTCCCTGGACGTGGTTAAAACTTTCAACGTTGTCTATCCAAACACTGACATTAGAACAACACTAGAACACAACAGGGCTTTAAAATAATTCAACAAAATAAGAAGAAATATTTTTACAGTCGAATGCTTTACTTTCATTACAGGACTATTTCACAACAATGAGTAAAATGCAATTTTAAGTCGCCTAATTTCTAATTTCTGTTCTGTTTTTAGAAGGCATCTTGCAACCCCCCTCCCAGTGTCTTGCGACCCCCCGACCCCACTTTGGGAACCACTAAGTTAAAAGAAAAGCAAGTACTTTCAAAAGTTCAGTGTCTGAATTTTCAATATTTGTCTGCATGTTAATACACTATATTGAAGCCTGGCACTTTTTTGTTTTAAACTAAGAATGAAACAAAAAAATACTTTTAAACTAAATCTATTTCAACCACAAATCTAAAATGATATATTTGGCTTCTGTAAAGCTTATTTGTAGTAATCTAAGGAGGGAGGGTTCTTTCATATAAATGAAATATAGTACTAACAATCGATCACCTTCGAGTTTAAAGGTGTTTATTTAAAAAAAAAAAAAAAAGGCATGTCAGGCATGGGGTTAAAGGGTTTGGATGTTACCCCTTTTTCAGATGATTGATTCTCTGTCACGTCAGCGGAAGCTTTTAAATCAATACCTGGATCTTTTGTAAACAAGAATTCCAATGATATTTCCCCCTCTGCTGCAACAGGTGTCTGATGCCCTGGTGCCATCAAACAAGTGGAGAGGAATTCTTTGGCACCTGTTGCAAGAGCAACACATCGGCCAAGAGAGAGTGTGAGGAAATGTGTGTCTGGCCAGCTCCATGTGTATGATATGTCTGTATTTATGACTTTAAAAAAAAAGAAAAGAAAAGCAGCGGTTCACTTAGCCAGGACTCTGTCTTGTACGCCTCAGGCCTGACACACTGCACTACTGTGACTACCCCCCCCCCCCCCCTTTACTCACACCCCCTCAGTGTGTCCGTTTGGCATGGAGACATGAGAGGATGAGAGGGAAAAGCGCCTCCCCTGGGTGCTGCGCTCCAGCTAACCCAGATTTTATACAGTGTGACATAGAGAGGAGACACTGTCGCCTGTGTTGCATTCAGAGCCGAGCTGACTGAATCCCAGACAGCCTAGAGAGAAGATGAGGCTGAAATCATTTTACCTGCAGCAGGAGATCCAAAGTTCCAAGTTAGCTTTACACATCACAAAAAAAGGTAAACATAAAAATATACTTTAGAGTGGCCCCCGAAGTGCAAAAATACTACTTTGAATAATAAAACACAACAGCAAATAAAAAAAAAACACAATGACAAATTACAAAACATACAAAAATGTTTTATATTTTTGTTGTTCTGTTTTCTGATTTGTCTTCAGGGCAACAGCACTTCAGCACTACTGAATTATTCTTATATGAGCCCATTTAAAGGGTGTAATTGAAATAGAAAACCATTATTGTCATTATTCAATTGTACAACAAGTAAATAATATCAATATGTATTGCAGAAATGTAAATATTGCAAGGGTAAGAAACATGTGATCTTCATTGGAAAAACATGATTTGTACGGTCAAAAGAGAATAACTATATGCATGTTCATGTAGAAAGTGTATGGATAGTACAGGTAGAAAAAGTCATACATACAAGGAGAGGAATAGGACTGCAATGCATGGACTGTGTGTGATGAGGGTGGAAGCGTCAGTGCATGTTTGAGTTCAGTTAACAACTCTGCCCATATGTGACCCGCTATCCCCCTACTCCTAATCCTACAATGAATGATACCATAAACAACAACCCTAACACCGAAATATAACACACTACATACCTTAACCTTATGAAATAGCCTACTACAAAGATACAGATCCATCCATGGAGAAAACAGATGGGCTCAGCATGACAAGTATAGGCTAAGAGAAGCCTTATGCAGATGTGACAACTCTAAATGTGAGTTGACTATTCTGGGCTAAAGGAATATGATTGTAGGGCGATTGGTTTATTGTCCTTATGTATCTGTTAAGCTTGCTAGGAAGTAAAATGTTGTAATGGTTTTACAAAAATTACTTTTAGGTTATAGGCTACAATTGAAATGCAGGCCTTTGATACAATTGCATTTTCGTTTGTAATTATTCTTTGATTATTTTTGATTGCCTATGAATGCTGAAATAAATAAAGAAAAAAATCCTTGAATGACGTTTCTTCCAAAGTTCATGTTAAAATTGTAACAACACTCACTGAACGTTATCACCGTCTCTGTGGCGCAATCGGATAGCGCGTTCGGCTGTTAACCGAAAGGTTGGTGGTTCGAGCCCACCCAGGGACGATATGTATTTTTTTTGTCTCTTGCTAAAAGAGTAACATACAAATCATGGTGTCTGGAATCTACAGCATGACAATGAAAGTATATGTTTTACTCCAAAAAGAACACACAAAGGTGTGAGTCGTCAAACCATGGGGGTTCCCAAACTCTTCAACCCGCAACCCCTAAAATAACGATGTGAAAGACTTTAACCACTCCGTCCCTGGACGTGGTTTAACTTTTACTAAAAGAGTAACATACAAATCATGCGGTGTCAATTCAGTTTGAATCAAAATGACAACATAGGAGACACAAAAACTAGAATATATGAGCTATGTAAACTTTCTGATCAAGTTTAGATTTAAACCCACCTTGTTGGGTAACACAACCAAATCATGTTTATGACGCAAAAGGAACTTTAGCTGTGTGTTTTCTTTTATAGTGTTTACATTAATCCACTTTTCCAAAGATGAAATTACACAATCTATCCATTTTGATTAATTGATAAGAAATAAAAAGCATCAATTTTGAGGGGCACAAACAATATCTCTTCTTTCATTTTTAATCCATCCCTTATTTAATTGCTTACATAATTTTAAATTGTCATGCTTAACCTGATAATTGGATCAGTGGACCTGTATCAAAATCACCACGGTGACATCTAATACACCTTTAAAAAGTGTTGCAGTGTGTTTCCGGTGTTTCTGGTCCGTCAGTCAAATTGCTCCGTAAGCAAACGTTGGAGAAGAAGACGTAGAAATGGCATCAATGATTGAGGAAAACGGTCCTTCTACTCATGTATGTGCACTTTATATCTTATTGTTAATCTTTATATGAGTATACATGTTATTTAGGCGTGCCATATTATGGAGCAACTGCTTCGCCGTATTAATATACAAACAATTATTCTAACATGATGTTGTCTTTAGCCTGTAGCTAACGAATACTCTGAAACAAGTGATTTATTAGGTTGACTAATTAAACATATAATGTACCTTTTTCCAATACTTAAATATTAATATATTGGGACAATAAATTCTGCTGTAAAAACGTTTAGATTAACTCTAAAAAGACTTAATTCAGATTAAAAACACGCCTTTCTACAGTGATTAAGAGTGACCTCTTTTTGTTTAATATGGTTACATCTTGTTTTAGTTTCAATGTTTCCTTTGCTACATGTTTATTTTTTTTCCCTACCCAGCTGCAGACAGTGGTAGCCTACATATGAAGTATGCACACAGGATAATAGGATAACACTTTATTGATCTCCAGAGAGGAAATTCGGGCGTTACAGCAGCACAGACAAGAAAGCTCAAAAATTACACATTGAACAGAATAGATAAGATAAATAAAAATAAAAACAGGGGGGTATATACACAGTACAAAATGAATGATGGAGTTAACTGGGGAGGAATTGAGACTTGAGACAGTATTTGCAGAGAATGACAAGATAAAGTGATTAAAGTGACTTGGTATGATAAGTCGTGTAAAGAGCAGAGAGGCAGTGTTGTACCACAGTGATGCAGAGACATGGACAATGTAATCAAGAGACCTGTTTTGTTGTCTCTATTCTGTACGATTAGTTTTTTTCCTGAAGTCCAGAGGAAGGTGATCTAGTTTTGTTTCATCCACCGACGATCAACCGTAAACTACACTTCTTGACTTATTCTTCGTGTGGACAAAAGGAGTGTTGCTGCTTTACTGTTCAGGACTTTTGCTCTATTGTCACGTCTCTGTTTTCTGTTAACAATTCAAGTGTTTGTTTTTTTTTGTTTGTTTGTGGGGTTTTTTTTTTTATCAGAGTGAAATTCCTTGTAAACATGCCTGATTCTAATTCTCATTGAATTAAAGTCATGAGTTCTAAAATGTCTTTAATTACCTCTTAGGCGCTAGGTAACTTGTTTGTGTGTTGTCTCTGTCAGGAAGCTCATATTTGTTGTTTATACCGATTCAGATCCGAACATGATTGGTTGCACGCCTGTAACCACTTCCTATTGAAGATGTCCCGACACGTTCCTCTCCTACACACCTGTTTTAAAAACCAGACGTGGAACTTTTTGTTGTTGTTGTCTGTTTTTATAAAATGTACATTTTGAAGTCAGACATTTTCTTTTTCATCATTTTATAATTGATGATGTGTCTCGATTGTTCTGCTATTTCTTTCTGTATTGGCCCTGGATTCTGTTACCCTCCTGTCTACGCTAAGGAGCAGTCTGGAGTGTCCTCGTCGTCCCAGGCTCGGCTGAAACTGGATGGGCTCCTAAACAAGAACATGAGGATCCGCATGACGGATGGACGCACTCTGGTCGGGCTTTTCCTCTGCACAGACAGAGACTGCAACGTCATCCTAGGATCTGCACAGGAATTTCTTAAATCTACAGGTGGGTCAAGACTAAAGGATGCCAAACAATTAGCAAATGCTACAACTTTGAGGCTCTAATATCTTTTAGTATATATATATTTAACTACCTTTTTGTCCACTGTATAACATCAATACTGCATGTTTTATTTTTGTAAATAAGTTTTTTTTTTTTTTTAAATATACTAATTAGAAACAGCCTAATACACTGGCCAGGTCAACATTTTAACATTTCCTTTCGGCATGCGATATAGATGCATCCGATGGTTTGTAGCACTCCTGGTTGGTGTGTTGGACTATTTTCAAAATGAAATCTAAAACTCAAATGAAGTAGTCTCTTGGTGTACTTATTACAATTTAAGCTTTTAAAATCAAAAGTTACTCCATTCGGCATCTTTTCCAAACGTCTTCACTTTTCTTGTCTCCTCTTGAGACGAGTGTTTGTGAAACTGGAACATGCGTATTGTCTGCTTTGTTACTTGCAACAACAACCTCCATGTCATCTGAATACTTAATGAGGTGATTATTATTTTTTTTTTTATGTCCACAGACACATTCTCCCAGGGTGAACCGAGAGTCCTGGGACTGGCAATGATCCCCGGTCACCACGTAGTGTCCATCGAGGTGGAAGCAGACAGTTTGGAGGACACGCAAGGCTTTTGAGCAGACTGTTGATGAAACACCTGTACGTAACAGCGTGACTGTTTCCCGGCGACACAGCTGAGAGTGAGCGTAAAGGGAGTGGACTATTGCACTGCAAGATTCTTATCATAAAACACAGATACAGAACTCTTCTGGATTCAGCCTCTCCCTCTGTGCTGTAACAAAACGACGTCTGCCCAGTGCACGGTGTGTGAGAGGTTGGAGCAAACAGCACCTACATGGATGTGTGTGTGTGTGTGTGAGAATGTTTCAGTGATGTACAGTTCCTGTCTTTGTACCATGATGTTTCCAGTCAGACAATTGTATTGAGACTTTCTTTTGAACTGCTTTTGGGAAGAAAAGAAAACTTGACAGCAACGACTGCTTGAATTTTGACTCATTTTTTCACTCTGGTATCACAGGAGTATTAATGTTCTTTACATGTTTATTGAGCATGAGCTCCACCAATTTTAAAACATCAGGCTTTATCTGTATAACGCAAATTCTCAAATGTTATCTGTAGCGTGTTGTATTTTTGACAAAGACCCAACAGTGTATGAGAAGGATTAACGAGCCGTTAGGATACTTTTCTTGAAGTGATGTCACTGCTACATGACAAACCAGAGCCTTTGACCTGTAATCTTATCCAAAGGTGTATTATGGGTAATGTGGGAGTCTGAAAATGTAGGTACGGTGTCGTAAGGTTACATTGTAATTCGGGTTGTCTGAGTGAAAGGACTATCTCTCCAGCCGCTAGGCCGCTCAGTGACAGGTTCTGATCAAACTATCAGTGATTGCACGCCAGCACAGGTGCTTTATAGAGGAGCTGTGGGGCGTGACCGGGCGAGCTGGAGTGTCTACAAAGTAATATCCACTGACTCTGACGATGTAATGTACCGGGGTGGAGAGATGGTCTCGATACGATAGAGAGCAGTACATCAAGAGGACAGAACAAACTTGGATTGTGTCAATATTTTAATATGCTTTAGCATATCGGCTGATTCGGTTTGGCAACAGTAAAATTGAAGCCACAAACAGAAGAAAACCCAAAAAAGAAAAAAAAAAACAGAAAAGAAAAGATCCACTCAAATCATTTAAATACAAAGAGCCGGTCACATTTGGTTCACACAGTTGAGCATTTTCTAATTTTATCAATAAAATAACTTAAGTTTGTGCTGGAGATGTCCAATGTTGTTTGTAGGTAAACAGTTGTGTGCCTAACTTGTCCTCGTGTACAAAGTTGTACTTTCCCCTCGAACTTAAAGGCAGGGTTCATCTTTTTTCACATTTTGGTTTAAATTGTCTTTAGTTCCTGACCGAAATTAATAACTTGTGCTCGGAAAAAGAAACGAAGAAAATCCGTCATCTGTAAGCAGTTTGAAACCTGTCAACACTACGACCAATGTCTGCCAACGAGGTACCAATCTGAAGAACCAATCAGACGCCTCCCTGTCTCCCTGCTCGTTCTCCACACGTTGCATGCACGAGCCCAACACTCAAAGCATGAGCTGAGCTCCGCTTCTGGACCAATGGCGCTTGTGCATGGAAGTGAGGGGCGTGGCTTTTGAGGGAGCACAGAGGGGAGGGGGGGGGGGGGGGGGGTGCAGACGGAGCACTGAGGGAATGCTACTTTCAAAATCATGCAAATTTTTGAAAATGACCAACCCTGCCTTTAAAGGTTTCAGATGGAGCCTTTGTGCTCCCCGTGTTTCAAAGACACACTTTGTGAAAGAGTCTTTGGAGGGCTGCAGTAACATTTCAGGAGTGGAGAACATGTGGAGTGGCTCTTCAAGTAAACAAAAAAAAAAGTAAAAGTGCAAGTTTTCAAAGACGCGCTTTGAAAAAAGAAAATGAAATCGTTTCTTGTGCAGTCTTCATTTTGCTCACCTTTTTTTTTCGGTTCAGACCGCGTTTGTGTTAAATTAGTAATGAGATCAGTAAAGTTTGGAGCTGCATGAATAGCCTGTTGAAGATACAATGACACAGCATTCACACACGATTCATTATTATTATTTAAGATCCATAGGATTTCAAAACGTTTCAAACCTGAAGTCTCACCTACTTAACGTTACTGCAGAAGCTCAACAAAGCTGTGGCTGTGTATAAAAAAAAAAGAAACCTTGGCTCTCTGAATGCAGAGAGGGTTTGACGTGGGTCAAAATGAAAAGACGTGTAATTCCTTTTTGAAGAATACTGCAAGCAGAAACCGACCACACAGACAGTCCTCCCGTGTGACGTCCAAGCATGAGCGACTGCATTATAAAAGGAAGAGAAGTCCTTTGGAGAAAAAAAAAAAGAATGGCACATATAAAGAAATTAGAGCAGACAACCCAAATGTCCCACATTGACATTTTAACCCAACAAACTGTCCGTCTTCAGGCTCTGACGTGTTGACACAAGACTTCATTTTCTTCCTTCAGCAGTTAGGTCCTTTGTTTTTTTGTTATTTCTATCAAAAGAAGTCCCTTTTTTTTCCCCCAGGTCAAGCCTCTACTGCACTACAAATCAAATGTTCAAGTAACAAATGTGTCAAAGCCAAAGAAGAGCTTCAGAGGAAGACGTCTCCATGAATCCCCCTCTACTTCAGTCCTGGAGGTTCTTTGTCTCTCTCTCTCTCTAGTTATGCTGGAACTTGAAGTGGAAGCTGCCACCGGACTGGAAGGGGTCGAAATGGAAAGGCCAGCCCTGTCCTCCTCCTCCTCCGCCGCCCTGCTGGTTCTCTGGGTCCAGAGGATCATCGCCGGCATCGAACTTCTGCCTCATTTCTGTGGAGACGACGGCAAGAAAAGGAGGAGCAAAAATGAAGCTGCAGCACATTGAAAATTGGGCTCTCATTTTCGACCTTTTCAGCCTTATGGAAGCAAAGTTTTTTTTTTCTCAGAGCCTGACTTGATGTGGGACTTTTACTACCGATAAAAAAAATACTGCAATGTGGTGATAAGGTGGTGAAGGTGTTGAATTTCTTAGTTGGAATACGTAGACCATTTTCACTGTGGATGCTGAAGAAAATAACCTCGTTAAATGTATACAGGAAGTTTATTTGATGTCGCAAAGCACAGACTCCACGTCTCTAATATCTGCCCTGATCATTTGTGCTAACTCGCATAATCAGTGAAAACACAACAAAAGGTTTTTTGTAGAAATGTAAGAATTAAAATGCTACGCCAGGTGAATTGATTTCGATAACAGAGGCAGGCGAGCAGTTTCCTCCACCGGTTCAATTCAAGCGGCGACCTCCAGTTTTGAAAAATTGAAGCCTGGTCTGATTAGCTGATGTCTCGATCAGCACGCTGGTACGGGAGGTGAATCTTTTTTTTTTTTACAACTCATCCTTTTTGGTTCGATATGGAGCTCAGCGCAAGTTCAAGCAGGAAGACTTGTTATATTCTTTCACACATTCATTCAACCTAAACCACTCCCCCTACTACTTCCTCTGTCTCCCTGCTCTGCTGATCAGCTGATTACGGGCGTTCATTATGATTATTATTAAGTCATAAACCAACCAGCTGGGTGATATCATTCAGGGTTCAAACTATTAACATTTACAGTCTTTGTTTCAAATGTAACGCAACAACAAGAAGAAGAATGTAATCGTGCTGTGAGTTTCTGACCTGGGTCAGTGAGGACTTCTTTAGCCGATGCAATGTCGATGAACTTCTTCTCTGCTTCTTTCTTCTCCGTCTCGGACTGGAAGTTGTCCGGGTGCCACTGCTGTGCCAGCTTTCTGTACGCCTTTATGATCTCCTGCTTATTTGCATTCCTGAGAAGAACAAGAGAGTCAGCGTCGGATGCGTTTGCTTGATAAAGACTTCTTGAGTGGTCGGGCTTGGCGTTCGAAGAAGTCATTAAGAATGAACAGTGTGTTAGCAGAGCTGGTCGGTCTGGTTACCTGCTGACGCCCAGGATCTTGTAGTAGTCCCTCTTCAGAGACATTTTCAGAAGTTTCTGTGCTCGCTCCAGCCCTTTCTGGATTTCTTGGCTGTCGCCGTCGAACTCTCGCGCCTCCTGGTAGTCCTCGACAGCTGCAGAAAACAAAAGTAGTAGTAGGAGTTGACAGCGCACTGAGGGAACGCTACTTTCTAAATCATAGCTGGCTTTTGATAAATGACCAACCCTGCCTTGAATACATCTGTTCGTAATTGTCTGTGAATAAAAGCTCCTGCTTCTTACAAGTGCAAATCAATTCCTCCTTTATTTTTCTTTTGAAAACCTCTTACCTTTCTCATAGTCCTGGTTGAGGATGTACGCCTCGGCTCGATCTCGGAGGATGTTTGCGTTGCGGGGGTCTCTCTGGTGAGCCTCCGAACACACGTCTATTGCCTCGCGAGCCAATTTGATCTACAGTCAGAGAGACAGAGGGAGCAGACGTTATGACGTTTGAAGCCATGAAAACAAATTCAAACTCACATTATCTTTAAAAAAAAATAGATTTTTTTTTATGGTTAGTATGACACCTTAAATAGAAATAGATTGAGATAAATGATGAAATACATGAAAAACAACACAAAGTTTTGAATGACTGAGGCTCAGTGTCCACCTCGAGTGGCTGTGCGCTCGGGAGTGTTTGCATGAAGTGTTTGTGCGCTAAGAAGAAAAGCGGTTACACGTCCGTCCTGTCTCTACGACAACCATCTGTTGACAACAGCCGCTCTATAACGGACACGGTCCCTTACTTTTTACTGCATGTTTGATATTTGAGATCGTTTTTTTTATTTTTTTAACCCAGCAGACACCGAGCAAAGAGGATGTGAGAACAAGATATGATCGATAGGAGGCTTAAATACAGGGAATATCATACATTTTGAAAAGAGCGCCCGTGACGTCAACAGCGCCTTTCTGAAGAGTTAAAAGATTTTCAACTTCAGCGCTCGGAGCAGCCGCACAAAAACGGCAGAGCGCTTTTTAAAAAAAAAGATCCAGGAGCGGCGCCTTCTGCTTGCGAAGGCTCCCTACCCATTGAAAACAGGTGAAAAAAGACGGCTGCAATGAGAGATAAATGCTAGGTGGACACGGGGCCTACTACCAATAACAAGTCAACAACAAAAATAAAATAAAAACATGAAAAAGCTAAAATACATTTTAAAAGATGAGTCTACTGTTAAAAAAAAAAAAAAAAAAAAAAAACTGGTCACGTTTTTTTTTTTTAATAGGGATGACAAAGGCTTCCCCTACCGAACATCACATCATTTTAGTCCATTTTTAACTGAGAAAAGAAAAAGACTTTCACCTTGACAAAGCAGAAACAGAACTTCTCTTTTGCCAGGTTGGTGTAGAATGGGACATTGGGTTCCGTCTTCATTACTGATTCATATTTTTCAATGGCTTCTTCGTACCTTATGTGAGAGAATATGCAGGAAGGTTAATTCTTCAGAAAGTTTAGTGGAGAGTTTTAGAAACTTTTACTCCTATCTCTTGTTTTGTTTTAGACTGCCGACAAGTTAGTCAAAGAAAAAACATCCATCTTTCAAAATAAGAGAGGAGGTGTTTGACATTTTCTTTTTCAACAGATGAATATTTTAAAGCAGCATGTTTTTAAATTAACTTTTATTTAGTAAAGAAAAAAGGACACCCACCTCTCCATGTCAAGGAGCTCTTCTGCAGCGTCCAGCTGCTTGCTGAGCTTCTTCACTTGCTTGTAGTGGTTGAAACACTCTTTGTCGTCCTGGTCCAGCTTCAGACACTCTCTGATGTGACTGCACACAAACAGTGGAAGAACAGAGAGTTGACATTTTGTAAACGAGATGAAAATCAGCAAAGTAGTTTGTTTCATCCGAGGCTCACTTGAGAGACTCGTGGTGTTCTCCGAGGCTGTAGTGCAGCAAGCTGAGCTTCAGGAAGGCGGCACGGTTGTCGTTGCGTAGCCTTGTGGTCGGCGTCAGATCCTGGATGGCTTTCTGTGGGTCGCCCATTCGGATAAAACATTCTGCCCGAAGCTCCCGCGACTCTGGATCCCAGGGGGAGATCTAAAAAAGATAAATAAAAATAAAAGAAGGCGGCAAAATGATTGCCCCCTCTGGTTCTCTCGCACAGGGGTGAACAGCACTCTGGGTCGGGACCCCCTGGCTCATGACTGACCCAGGGGGTCCCCTCTACACTCGGGAGGAGATTCTGCAGGATCCTCTAAAGACACCGGAAGAGATAGACCAGTCCAGGTCACCAGGGGTCACATGTGACTTTGATGGCATAGCTACTCGACCTGCGCGATATGGTATCGTTCAGTGCTTAAAGCACAGCGGTCATCCAGGATTCATAGTACTGTAGTTACATACGTAACTCTCCTTTTAACATGTTTAAAAAAAGAATAAGAAGAATTTTGTTTTGTTTTTTTTAAGATTTATTTTTGGTTTTGAGAAGAGGACAGTGGATAGAGTCGGAAATCAGGGAGAGAGGATTGACGGGAAAGGAGCCACAGGTCGGATTCGAAACATGGCCGCCCACTCGGAGGACCGCAGCCTCCTCTAACTAACCACTGCACCACCAGCGCCCCATAAGAAACATTTGTTTTAAGGCAAAAACAAAGGAAAACAACATACAGTACAGTGTGCAGGAAAAAGACTTCAACCGTTAGGTAAGTCACCACAAACCTCAATGACTCTCTCCAGCACGCTGATCGTAGTGCTGTAGTCCCCCTGGTGGTACGCAGCGTGTGCCTCCTCCTGCAGCTCCACCAGCTCGGTAGCTTTCATCTCCTGCTCCTGAGCTTCTTCATGGTCCGGCGAGCGCAGCAGCTAGAAACAGAAACAGAAACACGGGGATGTGCTAACTTGCATTATTTGGCACAATTTAAACAAACACTAACAACAACAAAAAAAACGGTGTGCTTTAGGACTTAAACTCACTACTGCTTCAAAGTCGTCTATGGCCTCCTGTGTGTTGCCCTGCTTTAACAGGATATTCCCTCTCTGCAGCCGGGCCTGAAAGAGCAGGAACATGTCGATGAAGAGGAAGAGAAAGAGAAACTAAAGGGGCGTTGTAAAATAGGATGGGACCAGAAACATCAAGACGATCTTAGACCAGTTTTTCAAGATAAACTAAACAGCCTTTTGAGGACAGTCAAATAAAACTTACAGCCAGGAAGTCAGGTTTGAGCTGGATGGCTCTGGTTAGGTCTGGCAGGGCGGATTTCGATTTTCCCATCGCCAGAAACACAGCAGCTCGCTTGTAGTAGGTCAGGTAATTCTTGGAGTCTCCCTCTGTGAAACATCAAGAAAACATTTAGACTGTATCAGACGACAGTGACGATTTAAGCAGAGACTGTAAAATGTCAGCCAGCGGGGGGGGGAGAGCATAAGTGTGTGTGTCAGTAACCTTACCCACAGCAGAGTGGTAGTGGGACAAGGCCTCGGCCAGCTGCCCGGCAGCCAAGAGTTTGCGGCCCATCTCCAAGTGGTGCTCGATCTCGACATGAGTTGCCCCTAAGACGCCTGAAACACAAGACGCCGCTCGAGTCAGGCTGGAAATCCATAACCGATAAAGACAGGGTGGCACAAATATCAAATCACGTCGAAACTTCATTTTCAACATGAAACGACGACGCTGAGAACACACAGAGGGAGTCCGTCTGCAGAAGCAAGTGGCAGCACAAACCTATAAATCACATTCCTCCTGGCAGCGTGCGTATCTGTGGCTGAGAGAGTGTAAAACCAGGAGAGTTAAGAGCGATGACATCAACAGGTGCGACACCTCAAACACAACACTGACAGTATTACCTGCTGTTGTGTATGTCAAGTGTTTGTCTCTGTGTGAAATTAAAGACATTCTCAACCCTATCATTTACTTTGCTCACTAGGTTTATACGGAGGACAATGTTTCCTTCCTGTTTTTTTCAGTTTCTAAATATTTTCTGAGGACCACCATGAAAGCATAAATGGTGCGTTTAAGTTCATCACAATTTTAAATAAATGTTTCATCAAATCAAAAATGTATACATTTCCGCAAAATGCTGCAACTTCTGTTCGGCTTGTAGAGTGCACAACCTGAAAGGATCTTAAAACTTCAAAATGTAGCCACACAACGGAGGCCTGTTGGAAAGTCTCCACTTGGACGTCAACACGTCTGTGACATCACGAGGGTCACCAGGTGTTTCACCCACCAGGTGTGACGTTTTGACGCGTGTCGCCATGGAGAGCGTCATAAACAATACGTTTTTTTTTTTTTTTTTGGAAATGCACGACGGCGTTATATAAAAAAAAAAACATAATAATTCCACTCATGAGTTTTACTCTGCACTTTATTTTGAAAGTCTAGGCACCCTGAAGTTGACTATTATGCGTTGTATTTGTTTTTTTTCCCTGCAGCAATTAAACTTAGACAAAAAAAATATTCTTACTTTTCAATTTTTTTGAAACCTTAATACTTTTTTTTTGTATTTTTACAGTAACAAACATGTTTTTATTTTTTATTATAAGACTGAAAAGGGCGTCACCGAGGTAAGAAAACAGACCTGGACAGTAACTCACACTTTTCACTGACAAAATAAAAGTAGAGAAGCAACAGAACTCTGCACTTGTGTTTAATAAAGCATTTAAAATAGTGCTCAGGTGAATGTGAAGCCGTCCTTACCGTCCAGCTGGATGTCCAGGATGACACCCAGCAATGACAGTGAGCACAGGACCCCGCTGAGTCCTGCCCGCCGAAACGACTCCATCCCCGCAACACTTCACTCTGCTACACCGGAAGCTGCTCCCTTTACGGCTCTGCTTTCACGTCGAGTGAAAATGCCGAGTTGTGTCATTGAAACGGTGTTAAATCTTGATAAATGCTCATTGTTTCCCTGCGCCGGTCGGTCCGACAGAAGCAAGCTACGATGGTGGGTTATATTTACGGTCCCGTTGAGACAGTACTCCGGGTTGAAAATGAGGCACGCAGCTCGAAGGTTCCTCCTGACACCGTTCAGCTTTAACAGCCTTTCAAAAAAAAAAAAAACCCCAAAGGTGCTGAAACAGTCTCTGAACTTAAACGCCTTCACGTAGCATGCTGATTTAAAAGTTCAGCAGCTGACAGTCAGAAAAAAAAGTCGGTACACGAAAGTCTTTTTGCCTCCGGTTTCGTCGTCCCCTCCCTTTCTGCCCCACATCTCCGTGGTTGGTCCACGAAGCGTTACATCCGCGTCGTTCTGGAAACGTGGGCTGCTCTCATTGGAGGGACTATTTTAGCCAACACATATCTCCCCCCTCCCCCTCCTCCCCCTCCCAATGTCCCTGCATGGGCCACACAGGAGATATGTTCTGTATCCACTCATTATGTAAATAACTTGAAAAACTGGCTACACTTGTTAACTCCACGTTTTTACAGAAAAGAAACCGAAAGTATAATTCATTACTGCGACTTAAGATTTGGTTTCCAGGTTTATTCAGTGTTTATGTGTTTACAGAGAATACAATAGCCCATTCTCATTATTGTGAGGAATAATGAAACGCAAAAGTAGATAGCATTGAACTTGATAATCAAATTGAATCAGCAATAAAACCAAATTTTTTCTAGCATGTTGGTTATTGTAGATTTAAAATTCCTCTTCATGCAACAATGTCTCGCAAATTCATAAATATGAGGACATGAAAATTTCTATTTGTAATAAAATCCTTTTTTAAATTCAAAAAGTTGGTTAACTATTGAACACATGGGCTCATATGTATTAGATAAAAAAATCATGTGATCACTTTCAATTAACTGCGACATAATCTATCGTTTCCATTTGTAAAGAATATTAACAATTACGTTAAATATCTAACTCAGATGACTGATAAATATATAATACATAAGTTATACAAATACCTTTGCAATCATTTGTAGAAAAGCCACCACTTGTTTGTCAAACCAACTTTTTTTTTTGCATAAAACATTTTATTGTGTACATTCGTATAAAAACAAACAAAAAAGATACAAATTTTCCAAAACGTATCCATAACTTTTCCTCTCCTCTCTTTAAAAGTCATTATTTATAAAACTGTACAAAACACATAGACGGATGAATTATGAAATGATTGGAACCTTTTAATAAGTGACTGCATGTAGGCTAAATGTATTTGTGCATCATCAGGGAAACATAAATAGAATCATTGCAAGCTACAGTCTGTTTGTGGTTCCTTTGTATTTTACAACTTATACAACTTTAACGCCATTTGATACAATCATTTGTACAGAACACACTCCAGATATTGACACCAAATACGGCTCAGTGATGGAAGTGACACAACTGAGCTGTATTTGGTGACAATATCTGGAGTGTCATGTCATTTAATAGACATGGAGCCTTTCAAAGTAATGGAGAAAAAGCTCAATCTAAAGTGTAAAACTGAACACCAGGATATATTTAACTCTTTCACAAAACCTAAAAAAATGATACCTAACTATTTTAAGAAATGTCTTATTTGTTTTCAAACATACGCATTACGCCCATAGGTACTTGCAGCAACACTTCTTGTCGGGGCCGGTCCAGAATATGCAGTTCCTCTGGACTGATAAGCCAAAGGGCTGCAAAACAAGAAAGTGAAACAAAAATATCAGTCACTGAAGTTGGATGTACAAATAGCTTTAGGTCCCCAAATGTCATAGACCATAGACATTTGGACTTGTAAAAGAAGGAAACGAGGAGATTCTGTTTATAATAACATTAGTGATTGTTTTGATCTATTTTAGGTTCTCTTTAATGGGGTTAGGGTTAGGGTTATATCTGACATCACAACATAACCCTGATGTAGGGCTTCCTTCCAGGTCAGGTGTGTTATCACTTATGATTCTTCTAATTGCAGGACAACCTAAGACCAACATTTTGGAATTGTATATGCCCTCCACCTTGTGTAATACGGTTACAACATTAAAACCTGTGCTTCTCCTGCCTAAACATTTCTATACTCTGAAAGTATTCTGTTTCACAATGAAATGATAGACAAAGCTGTGCTCAGCTGAAAGTCAAATGAGATCCGTAAAGACAGAAGTCTATTCATTGCTTCATCTTCTTGATCTACAGTGTACGCTGTCAACTTGTAAACTTGTAGCTGTGTTTTTTAAAACTTCCACTAGATGGGACCAAACTCAGTTTTAAATTCTTCACATAAGTGGCTGAAACCAGTTAAAGGCCTTGGTGAGGCTTTCTCCTTCCAAACAATTCCACTGCCGGTTGCATCTTTTATATTGTGTTTATCCAGATGCAATCTGTGCAAACATGAAAGACAAACTCCAAAACTCTGATGGTTGAATACCGATAAGTTTGGGTCATCATTTCCATCTGGAGCTTGTGTTAAAAATGAACTCTGGTGAATTTCAAAGGTTTGCCCACGAGGTGATCAGAGATCAGTTAGTTTTTAACAGGTTTATTTTTGGTCCTCCTGAGTAAAACATTTCCCAAGTTTCCATAATGTGCACGCCAACCAGTACATAAGAAGCAATCATTGTGACATGACTGCTGCTATATTTGTCCACCGACAAAGACAAATTGTCTTTTCCACTTTTTTCTGTCTTCTGTGTCCACTGTTTGTTGTAAAAAAAAAAATCTATTACCCTAATATCTGGGAAACTGACATTTCAATCCTTTGTGTCTTAAATATATTAGAATTGACAATAAAGTGACTCCTCTTATTTATTTATTTTTGTTTGTAAAGGGACCATGTGCACTATTAAACATAAATGTTGTACATTGATACAGAGCTAGTTTACATCTGTAATTCATGGATCTACCTGTACATTTCCTGTTTTAAGTGCAAATATGGTTTTTAAAGATATGAATTATCTCAAATTACTAATAACTGTGTGTGATTTTTTTGCAGTTTGAACAATTCATTGATACATTGAACCAATCGTAACATGTTTGTTATTTTTACTTTTCCGTCTATTATCTCAGAAAATACTTTTTTCATCTTACGGTTAGTAGAACTTCACACGTGTACTTCTAGTGCATGGAGCATCTTTATCATATTTTTGCATACAGAAATAGTTAGGCCTGTACTTACTATTTTTCCTTTCTGCCCATTTTGCAGGAGCAGGTGAGACAGGCTCCTCCTGCGATAGCGAGCACGGCCGAGCACCAGCCGATGTAAAGCGCTTCTCCTATTTCATACCTGAGACACGACAGATTGTCAGCCAACCAACATTTACTAAGCCTCATGATCAGACTCATAGACATCCTCCTTTAACTTACTTTGTCCCAGGATAGAACGGATCAAAGAAATCCTGAGTGATATTGAAGGCGTACCACGACACTGAGACCATTGTGCACACGCCTTAAGATAAGAAAAGAAAAATCAAATACTCTTTAATGAGTAAGTGGCAGCAGCTTCCAGAACGTGACACGAGGTCCAAAGCCTTTCAGGAAACCAGGATGAAATGCACTTTAAAAAAAACAAGGTTCTGGTCTTTATTACCTTGCAATATAAAAAGGACTCCAGCAGTACCAGCAATTCTCCCTTTGAGAAGAACATTGTCCCCTCCAGCCTTTGAGCACTGTATTCCTATCAGGGCCGCCACCAGTCCAAACGAGCCCAGCACTACAGATGTGATCATCAGGGCCCGAGATGCTTGGATGTAGCCTGAATAAAGCAAGGAAAATATAGAAGAAGAGCCAATAATTCACTGTATTTCACTAGTCAGCTGCCTTGAAAACAATCATGTGATTAAAACCAGTGTGTGATGTCGGACAGAGTTCAATAAAAAATGGAACTGCTGTCAAAGGAGTCATACAATCTTGACATTTTAACAGGGATGTTCTCATTGCAGAACTATTTTTCCAGACAAAAAAAGAAACTTTTTTTTCTCCAATTTTTTACAAACTTTCATTGCAATTTGATGGTTTGTTTCCGTTAACTTACCACTTAAAGCCAACAGTGAAGGGAACTCCCTGCAGTTATGGACCCCAGTTGAATCTGTTGCACATGACATCCACAAGTTTTCATAGATGGTGGAGGTTGTGATGACATTACCGTCCACAGTGGAGGTTTTCCAGTAACGGTTCGGCAGGGTGACCCCCACCATCACCCAACCAACGAACCCTAAAATAAAAGCCACTACTTCCACAATAGGATCCATGATTCCTCCTGAGCACAGCAGTTGAGAAAAAAGTTAATCCAGATGTCGTTTTCTCCAAAAAACAATAAAACTTCACAATGTTAGATGGAAATCAGTGAGTGTGAGTGTGTGTTGTGTCTCGTCTGCCACTGCAAGATGAACCCTGCTCCACAGATATGTATAATGATTTATATGACGCCCTCTCTCTCTCCTCCCCCCTCCCTGCACAAAAAAAGTATATCCTCTTCTTTTTGTCGCATTTTACACCCCTGAAACTGAGCAGGTGTTTATCAGCTCACTCTCAGGGTCCAATGGTCACTCCTAATGACATTGCATGTTTATGAGACATATTGGATCACTTTTTTTGCTTTTAAATGCATCCAATCACAAAGCTAATAAGGAATGACCTGAAACATGAGGAGATTTGATGATTAGTTAAACATTTTGTCTTTTAATAGATGTCTTTTTGTGATAATATTTCTAAAGAATAATGACATATGTATCTTTTCACTCATTTATTCGTGCTCAGGTGAAAGAGCATTTTCTATAAAGCTACATGCACCATCAAAGTTTATTGTTTTATTTTTAAAAACACAGAGGTCAAGGTCACAACCAGTGAGCAACACATTCTGTATTTTATAATCTTTTTGGAGAATAACCAGCATGTAATCTTTTTGATTCAAGGACACAGCTTAAAGCTGAGACAAAAGCTCTTTAGTTACCCGGCTCGTGCTGTGGTTTCTGTGTTTGTGTGTCATCATTAATTATGTTCCCGATAGCTGCTGGGTCAGCGTTGCCAAATCCAGGGCACACTAAGTTCACTTCACTGATAATATTTAGATAAATCTTAACCTGCATCGCAGACAAAGCCAATTTGTTTAAAGGTCAAGAATGAGGGGACAAAAACAGAACTATTAAACTAACCAATAGTGAACTGATCCAATATTTTTGGTGGTTTAGGGGAATTGAGAGGTACAAATGTGTGAAACAGAAATTCCTTGAACTGTTAATCATTTGCACTGACTTTTCAGTACAAGAACACCAATCCTCTGTGTTATCCCAGAGTTTTAATCGAGTGCCACCATGAGGTTGTGGTTTTTTGGTGAAAGTTCTCGAAATGTGAAGGCTACACAAAATCTTTAACAACACTCATTCATGTTCCTCCTCAGGATGGATTTAAATATATTTTATGATCCCTTAACACAAGAGCTAGCTTTAAGCCAAAATCAAATTTTCGGAATATTGGATATATAAAGTATTTACTTCCATAGCAGATGCTTTACTGCTTGCCTTCTGCTTTATTAGCATGTTTTGATCATGAACAGTAAAAAAAACAGTTACAAATCAACCGCAAGATTTATTATCACTTGTACTGTATTACTTCTTAGGTACTTTGAAATATGGGCTGCAAACAGCAGAAGTATTTTGCAGAACTGAACTACAATGACTGCAGAGCATTAGCCTAGCCAAAGCTTGTTAGCGGCCATCAGACCTGTGCTTAAAACTATGAACCACCAGTTCAAAATAAAGTCTGAGTGGAAATAAAGTCAATTCATCATGAACTATACCCCAAGAACAG
This sequence comes from Labrus bergylta, assembly GCF_963930695.1. NCBI lineage: Eukaryota > Metazoa > Chordata > Actinopteri > Labriformes > Labridae > Labrus > Labrus bergylta. The sequence goes on from NC_089216.1 coordinate 14,551,931, forward strand.
TAGAAAAGTGAATGCTAAGGCAAGCCATGCAGACAAAAAGGCAGTTTGTCTGGCAATAAATATGCCAGTAGTCCTCTCTGGAAATCTATTAGTCCAACGCTTTAGAGCAAATGATTTTTACCAAGAAGGAATGATGAGCGCTAGAAACCCAGTGCTCTGAAACTGAAAAAAAAGAATTAGGGACTGACATTTCACTTGATTAGCTGCTATCAATGTTTACAACTTTGTTTACCGATGAACGGCTAAAGACAGTCAAATTGTTATTAACTCTGCCCACCCCTGTTATTTATACGGCATTGTAAAAAAAAATTGCATAAAAATGCAAAAGCATCAAGAATACAATTCTAATAACATTCTGCTATTCAATAATGGTCCTTTAATTTTTTTTTAATTTCATGTAAGCCTACTTTTCACTAAGTGTGTTTTACTGATGATTAACAACTTTTATTAGGCTGATCACCTTTTGCACAGTCAGATGTGATATTGTTATCCTCATTTCTTACATCACCGATCTTAAGCTTCAGAAAACCTCCAAAACCCAACCCCTCTCTTCTCACCTCCTAGAAAGACCGCCCCCCCCCTGCCCCTCTTCCCTCTGGAGTCATCAGTTAGGTTAGGATATAAATAGTGACATGTTCCAACCCCATTAAAGGGCATCATCATAATCTCCTATCTCTTTATTTCCCTCTGATAAAAGAACACTTTGTTCAGTTTGCACATGTGACACAAGTGATTAGGAATAACAAACAACAATCTCTCAATGATATCTATTTGGTTCAAGCCACAAGGATAATGCTTTTCATAATAATGTTCCCAGGACAGGACAGGACCTTGTGTGCCATTCAGCTTTTTCCCCTGATGTTTTAAAAGGCAATCAAAAGAAACTGGTGCTATTCGCAAAGTCACCAAATCCTGCTTATCTGTCACCATTCACAAGTCATGTTTAGTCTTCTTAGAGCTCTCAATGATTCTCCAAAGTAGCTCTGGTGAGTATTCATTAAGTGATATATGAAGTGTCTTAATGGATCCATTTGCATTCTTATATATAAAATATCTAGAAATATATAATTTCTCTTCTCTTTTTGTATCTTGAGAAACTGCTCTGATTTAACTCAATAGCTTTTGTAACCTGACACACCAACTCAGATTTCACTCTGTCCTCATACAACAACCCAGCAACGACAGTATAACATTTCCATTAACCTGAATATTAATTCAGGTAAAACATCAGTTTTGACGCAGCTTCATTCAATAAAATCTTTGATCATTTTGGACCATAGAATACTTTCTGACAAATTAGAACATGGGATTATTTGACACAGTCCTCAGCTGGCTCAGATCATATCTCAAAGGCAGGGACTATGTTGTTGCCATTAGATGTCATAAATAGGAGTGGGTCACCATGACATTTGGCATTCCCCAGGGTTCAATTCTTGGGCCACCATGATTCAACCTGTACACCTGTAGATCACATCATACATGTTAACACAACCCAGACTCTCTTAAATCTCACAGATTAATTTAAATTGAAACTTTAAGATTTCCAACTGTTTTCATGGAAGTTAGCACAACCCCATAATGCCAAATTATGTGGCGCTCATCCCTCAGGGCTATCTCTGCCAAAGAAGCTCTTTCTCGTTCACCCAGATGATGAGTTTTCATGGAACAACAATTAAAGTGAATTCATGCGGGAAAAACTTGCACTATTTAAAAAGATCTGTCTTTATTCTACATCATTTTTTAACATTCCCCATTCAATGGGATCTCTGTAGAATCTGTAGATCAGAGATTTTGCTGCTGACTGTCATGAAAATAATGAATGATGGCTTTTGTTTTAAACTGCTGTGAAACCAGATCAGACAATGATATTGTCCCAGTATGTGAATTCAAATTCTATTCGGCCTTGTGGAAGCATGGCACACTTGGAGCTCCACACTGACACACAGTCAGACATGCGCGCACACACAGCACTGCGCTGAAACCATCCTGCCTCTGTATTACCTCTGTTACTACCTCAGAAGACGATACACAGGTGGGATCACTTTATCCCCCCCATCATGTCCCCTCGAGATTCAGATTGAAGGTGAAACATCACAGTGGCATTTATATTGCGTCTTGAAACGTCAGTCCGAACAGGACTTCTGCCACTTCCGCATCATTCTTTTTATGTCATGTATTGCCTAAGAGGACCTCCCCGCCCCCTCTTTCTTTTGTCCAACAATGATTTAGTCTCCTGCTGTGAGGTGCATGTGTGAATAGTGAAATCAGGAGGGTCTCAGGGACATTCCTCCTGAAATTCTTTGGAAATGGAAGAGTGAATTTGTACAGCTCGTTTGGAAAAAGCATCGGTTCAAATTTTGTTTTTGGTAGATTCAAATCTGAACTTCAGGATCATCACCAATTCAAAAATGTAATTAAAAAACTGCATGTTGTCATCTCAGATAAAAAGTAAATAAGCAAGTACAGGAGTCGAGAAGCTTTTTTTCTTTTCTTTTGATACAATCACAATATGCCATTCTTGGCTGGATTCTGAAAAAAATATTTATATAGTTAGTTATATAGACAACTTCTGCTCTTTAAGAACACTGCTGCTGGGTTTCTTACAAAAACCAGGATAATTGAGCACATGTTCTTAAAATGTTCCACTACATAAAGAATAGCTTAAGAAGCGCTGTGGTAAGTTTATAGATCACCAAATAACCTTGAGCTGAAATATGTCTCAGCAGAATATTAACTCAGTGCCTCAAGTGTCAACCAGGCAGGATGAGTCAAGCTGCAGCTATGCTGACATGATTGAAATAAGATTATTAGAAGTATTTTAAGTGATATTTATAAATAGAGAAATACAGTACTATTTTTTTGCCCTACTGTCTAATTTTTCCTAAATAAAGACTGAAATTGGCACCACAAACGTGTAAATCTGAACCCATCAGTCTTCTTCACATCCACCTGAGCTGTTAGGAAAACAGGATCCCGCCCCCCATAAATGTCTAATTTTATGGCTGTTTGCGAAACTTTTACAACTCCATTTGCCCAAGCGGTGGTATTTAATGAGTTTGTTTTCATGAATAAATAAACAATAAATGACAGAGGCCTTGTCAGTGAAGACAACCTGTCATGTGATTAAGGAGTTGAAATACTTTTCCGTTCACTTTCTTTGAGGAACTCATTAAAGAGAAGTCATAAAGACAAACAGCGTGGGTTACTGCCAATAACCCACTACAATAGATAGAAATAGATCACTACAATCCTGAGGTGCCAAGTTTACAGAGCAATGCCAGGAGGATTTGATGGTTAACTGTGTCAAGGACAGCTGACTGGTCCAGCAGCAATAAAACTGCAATTTTACACCGCATGCCACATCTACACATTCACACACTGATGGCAGGGGTTGCTATGTAAAGTGCCAATAACTAATCCCATTCATACACATTTGTACGCCGACGACGAAGCAGCAGGAGCACCCTGTGCCAGACACACATCGGACATGGGAATGAACTAGGGATGGAACCACCAACCTTCCAGGTGAAAGACAACCGACTCTACCAACTGAGCCACAGAGTTCTGTGCGCTCATGTGTTTCTTACAGAAAGGGCACAAGTGATTCCAGTCTGTAGTTTTCAAACTGAAGTGGGTTGAGTGTGGAAACAATTTCGACACTACAAAGCAGTTCAACCAGCTAGCTTGTTTTTTCTACAGCCAGAGCAGAATTCAGACAACCACAAAATAAACGTGACTGTATCATAGATAAGATCTATAAAGAAGGTTTGTTATCCTTATCGATAAAGATAAGCATCTTTCCTATTTATCTCTTACGGGATCACTGCTCTGCAAAAAACACCTGAGCACATAATCAGCCGATAAAAGATGCTGGTGAATGATTAAATCTTGGAGGAGATGACGCACAAACATCACGTTACATTGTGACAAATATCTAAATTTACAGCCTCTGTCACTTAAGTGTCAATAAAGGGCAGTTCTTCTGGATTATACAGTTACTTCAAATTACAGTGATGACACGAAAACAAGGTGTAACTTGGTCAATACACTTCTAAGCTACACTATTCCCTTTCTACCAGGTGATTACACATTAATAGCTCTCAGTTGTGTACAAGTCTGCAGGTACTCATTGAACATTGGCCCTTGTAACTGAAAATTACTTAAGTGGATCTGAATTACACCGGCTTTGAGGAATCATTTCTGTACACGTTTGGGAAACTTTAAAAAGGCTGATTCTAAAGACAAGTTTGCTTAGTTATAAAGTGTGTTTTCTGCCCTCTGTTTGGATATCAGATTTTAAAAAAAATGTGGGGCCTTATACCCTCCTCGTTATCCTTTTTCTTTTCTTCATCCACTTGATCACTTTCACACCAGAGAGGATTACTGTTCTGCATGTGCCTATGCAGTTTCGGTCCCGTCAGGTTGGTTAATGAGTAACACCCCCATGAGGCTGATAACACCAAACACAACTGATAGCCTCTATTAGCCTTCCTGTTGTAAAATGGCAACATGAAGCGCCCTGATCGACTGCGACGCAAAGTAGGGCAGGCACGTTTTAGTTGAGACACATACAGTCTTATCTTAGTGCTTAAGACTCACTGAGACAGATCAGAATGTGCTGTCCTACAACACCTCATCGTAAATGTCATAATGTCAATACATGGCAGTGATAAGAATGGAATTAATTACTGGACTTTGCTCCATCAACAATAGACACCGTTGATAAAAAAAAAAAAGATGCAGGTTTAATCATTTGAAAATCACTGTAGAGATGCTCATAATATCTTTATATGCAGATGATACCATTTCATATTTATTTCTTCCTATCACACTACCGAAATGCATCTAGACAACATGCTGCTTTGAAGATGCAAAAGACTGTATGTAACATCTGAAAGAAAATAATTTCTGTCATATTTTCAGACAGTGCAGTTTTAGGGACTCCCAAAGTTTAACTGTAAGAGAACATATTATCCCCCTTCTCCACCTTTTCAAACAATCCTCTGTGGTCTAAATGAAACATCTGTGCTGTGCTTTGGTAAAAATATAACATGAATCAAGCACCGGAGGAGGTTTGTGACCTGTATAAACCAGCTCTCTCAGAACGCTCCATTTTGAGCCCAATGAGCCCCCCCTGAGTTTTCCCAGTAGACATTACTCTGTCAGTGTTTTTATGAAAGTGGATTTTTCATATGTCCCCTATAAAATTTGGGAAAAACCTGTACAAATAAATATCTTGAAATGTTATTTTTTGTTAGCATTGACACTAAATAGGAACGCAGAGTGCATAAAGCAACTGGTAGTTTATGTTGCAATCTGACTTCCGACAAAAACAACAGATAGAAAAAATGTTGGTTGGAAATGTGTGACACAACATTTCAACAAAGATATGTGATTCAAGGATTGAACCCCACTGCGCCACTGCACAGTGCCAATTTTCAGGCCACCCTAAGGAGCGTGTTCTGTTTTTTTTAATATAAAAAGTGACAAGTTTTTTCTTTAAAATAAATAAACATGGAGCCCTGCGTTAGTTCAGGCGGCATACGGTAGTACCCAATGCCATCCAATCATTATCACACTCTGACAACAAGGCGGTCTATTTAAATCATTCTTCTGCCTCTCACTCCTCTTGCATCACATCCACTCTGCTGCTAGAAACTGCTGTGAAGTTCTCCTTCCACCACGTCACAGTGCTGCTTCAGTCGTCACATTTTATATTCTATGATGAATTGGTAGCTTGTTATGTGTGCAAGATGTCCGTATCATTACATGCACATTCAGGTTCTGTCCTCATGGGGAGAATTAAAGGTTTGCACTCTGAGCCAGATCTGTTGCATGCTACACTGATACTGCGGAGAGCTAAGAGCAGAACCAATACTGCCAAAGACAACTGTACAACCCATAAGTGCAATAAATGGTTAAATCTATGACGAGTATTCCTGACTGAAATAAAATATTTCTTTAAGTGTTGCCACATGCTAGACAAAATAAACAATGCCATTCTTTTAAATGTAACTTAGGCCTGCTAAAATAAAGTGTGTTTTATTTTATCTTCACTTATTTCCTCTGCTATACTTGGCTGAAGGTGCAGTGTGCATAGTTCACAGATCAGTGTGAATGGTTAAGAAGACGGTTTTCATTGGATAGCAAGACAACTATTTCTTTGCAACAGAAATCTTAATTTTAGTTCAAAATCATTTTATTTGACAATCTGGAAAACACAAGCAATTAAATGCAACACAGGTCAATGTTGGGGTGCAATATACATAACAAAGGATACATATTTCCAAAACGTGCATTGCCTCCCTTTATTAAAATGAGTATTCAGAAGAAATGAATAGAAGCCTCAGGTCGCACATACAACTGAACAACGACAGCCTCCACAGCAGAGCCCCTCCTACCTCATCAGGAAACTAACAAAACTGTTGCTTTTGGCATTACGAGCTACACTTCCTCCTGCACCCTTAACACTTTCCCTGTGATTCAACTTAAGAGACAGTTACAGAAACACAACTGCACTCTTTATGGATATATTTTTAAACCAAAAAATGTAAGAAGTTTAGGCTGAAGTGCACACCAACTACGTGATAACATAAAGCTGAGCTGCACCTTTAGTATTCTAATTTATTTACACAAATAATATAAAGAATAGACAACTAAATCATGTATCTATGATGAATCCAAACTGTTAAAGTATGAAAACAGGACATTATTTAAACTCTTTGAGCTGGATTTTTTTCATATTAAACCTCAAACCAATATCCTTCAAGAACTCTTCAAGCATTTGCAACATTTCAATTTTAATGTGTATGCAGGGGAGAGTCAGTGTGTCAGTCCAGCAAAAATCAAGACACGTAGTCCTGTGTCCGGGTTAGGATTTAGCTCCCTTCGACACAGCCAGGCCAATGAGGCCCGCAACACCGGCAATGGCAACGCCGAGCCCCCCGACAATCGCTATGCCGACCAGGCCATCTGGAAGACAACATGTGGGTGTCAGTATTTTGTTTTAAATCCCTTAAACAACTCATCAAATCAAGTCATTGTACACAGATTTGTTGTTACCTTTCTTCAAAGCCTTGTCGATGAGTTTCTCCAGATCCTGAGCCTGCTTGTTCCCTGGCTCATTCCTTTGAAGAGTCCGGATGTACTTAAGAGCTTTCTCATATTCCTGGAAGAAGAACAGGGGAGAGCACTCTCAGATAATTGCACATTTCAAAAGAAGCATTATGCTCACACTGCAGATTTTTTTTTTTAAATCCTTCCCGAGTTTGAATCCGGGCAGCATCACACACACTTTAGGAGAGTCCTAACAGATATTCTTCTCCATGATCTCAAACACACTCACGCTACAAGATATGAAAATCTAAGATTATTGTGCCCGATGTAGGAACGCATCACCTCGAATGACCTCATGCAATGATCAATAACAATGGAACTTATTACTGTCCTCCCTCGTCTCACTCTGTGATTCACACACGACTTCTGTCACACCCTTTCATGACCCTTTCAGATAATCTGAGCAGATAATCGCTTCCTAACAGCGTTGAGTCGGGAGTGACCCTGCGATTGTCGGGAAGGAAGTATCGGACCTCAAATCGGCTCGATTATCCTGCAGTGTGAGCCAGGCTTTAGCTTTGATAGGGAAGGCTGTATTTACAAGTGTAAACGAATGCCATCAGTTAAATAATATCGCCTGGACTTTGGGATAGAGACTTACTTTGAGTCTGTAGTTCGCAACACCAAGGTAGAACAAGAAGTCCCGAGAGTCATCCTTTGAGGCTTTTTGAACAAGTTCTAACACAAAGCAAACAACAACAACAACATGGATGAAATTGTAATGAAAGACAAAGAAGATTATATGTCACAGAAATCTTTAATATGCAAACATTGAGGCTGCAATTACCCCATTCGGATATTTTCGCATTATCACACGTGTTTAGCAAAAGTCTGGATGAAACGTTTTCACACATGACATTGCAACATTATTTTGATAAGGCTGACAAATTAAAACCGATGTCTGAAATATTCACACAAACTAAAACGAACCAAACTCATTTATTTTGATTTAACCAGGTAATTAACCCATTGAGATCAAGATCTCTTTCACAAGGTTGACCTGGCCAACTGTTTTCAAATATGATGACGAAACTGTATCACAACTTTGGCGTTAGACTGTATCAAAAATGAAGACAAAAATCAGTCCAAACTAAACTCTTAATAGGCTACAGTCATTCTAATATTTATCTCAGACAATTATGAAATGAATCTAAATGAACTCACCTTCCATGAGCACGATTCCCTTCTTGATATCGTCAGTGTATTTACTCCTGATCAGACACCAAGCATATTCAAACTTGGTGTCTTTGGAGACAGCTCCTTTCATCAGCTCATTGTTGTATTTCTTCTCAAATTTCTGTCAAAACAAAAAAAGAAGTGAAGTTGTGTTGGGCTCAGCCTTTATTTAATCATCCGTGGAGACTGGCACTTAGACAAATGTCATTATCGTTAATAGGCCTACTTCTGTTTGAGCCTGCGTAGCAACAAATAGTGAAATGTTTCCTGAGGAAACAAGAGCTCAAATAGTAGTTCATCTCCATCTGTAACGGAGATACAACATGTTTTTCTCACATTAGTAACTTAATGTAATTTATATAAATCTATGGTATAAAGTCACTTTGACCGCGAACCTGTTTTAGATCATAAACATTAAACAACATTAGCTTCAGCTCGCTGTGTCACGCAACCAAGTATCCTCCCACAGCTTCCATTTCTCCGTAATTTCCGCATTTTCCGAGTCTAAACATCTTGTAACAGTCCCTGTAATGAATTAAAACTCATGTTTTACTATTGATAAAGGTAACATGATTATAAAACTTACTAAAAGGTCTTCAGGAGCTACCACATCGCTCACTACAGCCTCCATGTTTCCGGAAACAGATTCCTGACCCGCCCACTCACTGACGTCACATTTGTTTCTCTGGTAAATTCTCTGCGTAGGGCTGAAGATAAGAAGAAGATAATGAGAAGAAAGGGAAGAAAACATGTGCTTATGAGGGATAAAAAATGACGAAAGTATAAATAAATAAATAAATGATGGGAGAAATGCATGCAATAATGTATAAATAAATATATAAATGCTGAAAACAATACATCAATGAATAAATAATGAATACACTTTGTTAATGAAAAAGGCTATTTATATATTTTTACATGTATTTATTCATTTATTAGCGTATTTCTACAGTTATATATGTATCAATGCATACATTTCCACATTAATTGAGTTATTCATTTATTTTCAGTATTTCTACATTTACACATCTATTTATTTCTGTGTCCAGGTCGTAAGAGGAAAAGTATATATGTAAATTTGCTTCTGTCTGTTTTTCAAAATTTACCAATCCTACTTCAGTAATGTTAGGACGGCCCACTTAATTTACATATTTTATTTTCCTTGTACAACATGGACACAGAAATACATAAATAAAGATATGAATATATTTATTTATATATTATTGTTTATATGAATTGTTGCATTATTTATATATATATTTATTTATATATTTATTGAGGCATTTATTTTATTATTTATTTATTTATACATTATTGTATGCATTTCTCCCAACATTTATTTATTCATTCATTTATTTATTTATACTTTAGTCATTTTTGTCCCTCATATGTGCTTAACTACCACTAAATTTTATTTTATTTAATATAGTTTTCATGCTATTATTTAGTAATGTTACAAAAGAAGGTTTAGATGTTTGTGCGTTATTTAGCAGTTAAAAACTGTTTCTCTGTATGGCCTTGGTCTGTATCTCCAACAGGCACTCTCCTCATTATCTGAGTACAGCATGACCCTAAATCAGTGCCCTCCTGACAAAGGAGTTGCTGTTGGTGGTCCTCCGTACCAGGTACCTTATAGAAAGAAGCTTGCGTAGATAAATCACCAGGCAAACTAGCAGAAGGCGTAGTCACTAGGGCAAGCTGAAACCAATGACAATGTTTTACTCATGTATATGTAATATACCTACACACTCATGTATATGCAAAATACCTACACCCTGTGAAAGTATAAATATGCTGTGCAACCGGGACTGCCCCGGGAATCTTGTGACTGATGTTACTTTTGCAGCTGATTACCCCTTTTGCAAAAGAACTCTTACTATATGCAATAAAATACACACCGACAAAAGACTTTGACTTGAGCTCTTTCACTACCAACAGAAAAATCCACAACACTGTCCATGATCCACAGAATGGCTTGAGCACGTCTGGCACCTGCCACTCAAAACTCACTCTCTTGTTAGAAATGTTAACCAACAGCAACATTTAACATTTAATAAAAGGAAGTTACCATCACTAATACATTTATAAATAGACCTATGAAGATACTTTATAATTCACATGCAACAAGCAACATTGATTTTCACCGTGGCCGTTTCTCTACCAAGGACTGGTTTTGGTGCAAAATAAATGTTTGCAATGGATTCAGCATCCCAAATAACCCCTAATTTGACCCCTCACATGCTATTTAAGGCACATGTAAAAAAAAAAAATAATAATTCAAATTTTTAACCAATAAGGTTCCAGGTACCCGAAGTTTCAGCAGCTCTCACGGATTTTCCTACAGGAGTTGAATTTAAATATTTTTATATGTGTAACTAGACACCTTTAGAAACACATTGGTGTAGAAATGGGTTGGTAAGGAATTTATTCCCAGATTGGCCATATATCTGATAAAATGCCTGCTCTTTGTGTGGGAGGAGGGCAGATGAGTTATCAGAAGTGAGTTACACTGACAGTACGTCTATATATCAGGTTTAAATATAGAAAGTCCGTAAAACATAAAGTGGTATGCCAGTTTTCCTTAAGTGTATGAATGTTGGAGTTGGTTACAATACAAGGGGCACCAGCTAAAATCTTGACTAGGGCATCAATTGGGTTCGGGCAAGCTCAGATGTATATTATTAGGCTATTATTATTATTATTATTATTATTATTATTATTATTATTAATAATAATAATAATAATTTCAATATTTGTACTCAAATGTCGAGATACGGACCTGGATTGATCCACAACACTTCTTAATACTCAAATATAGAGGTTTATAGTTGAAAAAGGTGGTCTTGGGGTTTAGTTACCCTTTAATAATAATAATAATAATAATAACAAGAATAATACACACATTTGAGGGGATTTTTTTTATTGTGACCACATTCTCAGTTTTTGCAACATAATTCTGCAGATCGTGAAACTAAAACTACAAAAGTAACAAAAGGTGATGTGTTGAGATGCTGATGAGGCTTTTTCAGTTCTTTCCCAGGTGTTCTGGGGAAAAGGCCAGAGGCAACAGGTCACTGAGGCTGGTTTCTTTGTAAGACCCATCTGGCTTTGTCAAGTACACGACCCAATCTGATCCAAACTGTGGAGACAGAGACACAAACTGCATCATGCAATGGATAGGAAGCTTCATAAATAGAAGTGATATTAACATTGAGACCACGGCCCATTCAGACGCCCATATACCAAAACAGATGATGTATTTACATTTTCCTAAAATGAGGTCTTTTTGGGATATCAGAAACCACATGACATTCTTAAGAAAAACAGTTTGACAGAAAGAAGAATAAAGCCTCTACCTGTTGTTGTTAATTTGGAATAAGGCAATGAGTCTAATTACTTCTAAATTTATAAAATATGCATAAATTAATTAGTAATATTTGGGTGTTATTTATGTCTTTAGGGGTATCTTTCTTTATAAAAGTAAAAAAAAGCCAGTTGCATGTGTGGCCCCAACCCTTTAATGGTTTTTGTATCCTGGGGGATACAGACATTAGACAGGCTGTGGTATGGAGGAACATTAAGTGTGTGCACAAACTTTCATGAGAAACACTGATGAGAGGTGTGGGTCAAGTACTCAGGTCATGTGACTTCATGCCATCATTCAAATAGATACAAACAATTTGTATTAAAATTCTAAATGGCCGTGTTCGGTGACAAATACACCAACCATGAAGTAAGCTTTGTAATTTTTTCATGTTTCTTAGTGTTTGAAAGTTGGCACAGTTTTAAAGGAGAGAAATGTTGAATTTATACCCTAACTGGTCGATGTATCCTGGGAGATACAGATTCTAAATTGGAGAAAAAAGGATCCTGAAACTGTGTTATTTTAGCCCAGATACAATAGAAAACAGCAATTAATTAATTTTCCAAAATATTTATACATGTCTGCCCATTTAAGGGTTATGCTTTATTTTAAAGTTAAAGACAGAAAATGCTTGACATGCAAAAAACATTCTTGCAGCGTATCACGATGACTGTGTGTACTGGCCTCTTACCTCCATAAGAACCTGACGACATGCTCCACACGGCCCAACAAAACGGTCTTTGATATCACTACGTACATAAAAGACAGGGTGACAGGACACAACACTTGAGAACATGTGCTACATTACTCTTTGAATGATGCCAATGCTCAGGGTCTCAGTCTACGGTCTCACCATGTAACAGCAATCGCAGTGAACTGTCTGTGTCCCTCCACCACGGCCCTCTGGATGGCAGTCCGCTCAGCACACACAGTCAGACCATAGGAGGCGTTCTCCACATTACAACCTGAAAACACGCAAATACATAGATCATGGACTACTTCTTGGTGGTGAAAATGGGATTTAGATATTCTTTTAAAGCCTTGTAAAAGTCTTAATTTCATACAAAGAAATTTTACACCGATTTTTCATCCTCACCCCGTTACGTCTGAAACACTTTATAGTTAGTTTTATTCTAACGCAACTTCCTTACTTACACATATCTACACCAACATTTAAAAGGCTGTAACAATAAAGTGAACTGAGACAACGGTCAGGAGGAAATAACAATTTCAAAACTCTCATATCTTGCGTCTCCAGATTGCAAAGTAAGATGTATTGTTATTAACTTGAAGTCATTTAACGTAGTTATTTTACACCGCTGCAATCTAAAAGGATTTTGCTGCAGGAATTGCATTAAGAATGTCCCGTTATGGCCTATGCAAAATATCCTTTTGTATGCAGTAATTTAGCAGAAGCTCTGATTTGTCTATCAGCATGAGGCCTGAGTCATATACTGATGCTTGATGAACCGTTCTTATGAAGTGGGCTAGCTGTTTGAAATTGAGCTCTTTTTCAGGAGGCCTAATGCTGATCATTTAATGTAATGCCTAAAAATATATGAGCAAACATTTTCATCCTATAGAGTAACTTCAGCTGAAAAAAAAAAAAAAAAAAAAAAAAAAAATACCTGTGATTATAGCGCCATCTGCTGACAATATGGCGGCACCAACTGGGAACCTGCTGTATGGACAGTATGCCATGTCCCGGGCCTGCAGGCACTTTGACACGAGCTCTTTAACTTTATCTTCAGAACACATTTGACAAAACAACATTAGCTACCATTCATGATTTAGGCCTGTGTTTTGTACCTACAGGCTAATGGACACGTTTGAAAGTGGAGGACTTACCTGTCATTGTAGAAGAAGAGTGTGTTTGTCTTCAGTGGACGGTTTTTGGACTCTGTCACCAAATAGATGGACCATCACGTGACCGACGACGTAAGGATGAGCGTCCTGTTAATGGTTTTAAAGTGAATCTATAGTTGACAAGAGTGAGGGGCAGCGGGGGGGTCATTGTTTGCCTTCACGTTATTGGCTGGTTTAAACGGAGCGACGTGACGTTGGTGGTGACCAGGTGAGTTCAGTGTTTTCTACTGACCCAAAGCTACAAATGATGACGTCAAGTTTAACAGAAGGACTTTCAAGACTCTACAATGTAGACTACTCCTTCATTTAAAACTGCAGTTTCAGAAAACAAAAAGGATTACATAGCCGTCCCACCCTCACCACACATACTGTGCAATATTTATTTTATATTTCTGCAATATTTTACATTTCATACTGTGCAATATTTATTTTATATTTCTGCAATATCTTACATTCCATACTGTGCAATATTTATTTTATATTTCTGCAATATCTTACATTTCATACTGTGCAATATTTATTTTATATTTCTGCAATATCTTACATTTCATACTGTGCAATATTTATTTTATATTTCTGCAATATCTATTTATATTCTGTTATGCTACTACATGTAAATAACTCCTACCATACATTGCCCATCTTACCTGAATGAGAGTTCCTTTTTATTTTATTTTCTTCTTTTGTTGTTTTTAGCTGTGGATGCTTGTATGTGTGTGCACTTTAAGGTGAAGCCAAATAATTTCGTTGAACAATTGTATAATGACAATAAAGACATTCTATTCTATTCTATTCTATTCTAATACAACAAAGATATTGTAGGTAGGCTATAGGCTGAGATCACCAACTGAAGAAAAAAAGTGGGGGGGACAATGAACATGAGAAAGAGACTACAAATGAAGAAGCATTTTTATTTTACAGACATAATTAAAAAATGATTATAAGAGACTATAAGGACACATTAAATAATAAAGCTTATTGTAAACGTCAGCTCTTTAGATATAAAAAGTGCTGTCTTAATCTTTGATCATCTCTCCTTGCCCCATCCATTCCTATAAACTTTATTGTTTGTTGGTGCAGTACTCATCATCACACAATAAACCAGCCTTTCGCAGAGGAAGAAACAGATCATAAATGACCCCCACACTGCAATCCAGAAAGTGAATGTGTACAGATTTATTACAGACCATCTGTCATAGCTGCATGGCCATAGTTGGGCTGATAGATGGTGAGGATCAACACCAGAAATAAACACACTTATGGTGGTTGTATTTTTTTTTTTAATTTAAGGTATGAAGGCACTTCTTGAAATATACAACACCTGTTGCCAGTGGACGTGGTATGGGAAATAAACATGTGGACAATGAAGTATAACATGTTGATAACTGGACATATACTTACCAACGATAACTCGTGCCAGAGTTAACACAGTCTTTCCTCTGTGCTATGTTTTTTTCCTTCACTCATATCACAATGACAGGAAACAAGTGATACAACCTTAGCTACACAAATGACTCCCTCCACCTCCCCATCACCACCAAACCTTTGCAGTTGAGCTTCATCACAAGCCTCAGATCACATCGTCAGCCTTCTTCTGGTCAACCCAGTCCTCACAGTTTGGTCGGCTTCTTGATCACTTCATCCTAAAATGACATTTTCAGCAATTTTCATCAACCCCATTCTTCAGTTGGATCAGCTTTTCATGTTGTCTGATGAAGGGCGAGGGCCCAAAACATTTTTATTAAACCTTTTTTTAACATGGTAATTAACCCATTGAGATCAAGATCTCTTTCACACGGGGTGACGTGGCCAAGAGGGCAGCAGCACACGTCATAATAAATATTGCATGATTAAGAAACAAACAACAAGTTAAGAGAAAACAACAATTACAATGTGCATATTAGTTCACAGATAAAGTGCAGAGTAATGATGACAGATTACAATTCAGAAACACAGGCACTGTGCAATTGTCTCGTGTTTTTTGTCTTTTAAGATCGAGCCAGAGGCTTAAAGCGAAATGCCATATTCAAGTCATTTTGGAGAAAGCTCCATGCAGAGGGAGCAGCACAACTAAACGTGTGCGGACACGAGGAACAGACATTTTAAAAACATCACCGGAACGCAAGCAATAGTGGCTTCTGGTTTTTTAAAGGTAACAACATAAATACGAAGGAACTAAACCAAGAAGAGCTTTATAAATGAGACTCAGCCATACCTGTGCACATTAAAGGATGGCCAATCAGATTTAGTGTACAGGTCACAGTGATGAGTCAAGCGTCTACAACCAGTAACAAATCTCAACGCACAGTGATTGACGGTGTCCAATGACATGTTAACATTTGGCCGAAACAAGAGGTTTCCTTGCTCTGAGGGAAAAGCAGGATTGATTACTTCTGTTGTGCAGACTTAGTGTTTCTCTGTCTTTGGAGGTTTAGTCCAGCACCCATTCAACTCCACTTTTTCAGATATTTTTCTATGATCAGCTTTTCATCCCATCAGCCTCAGATGACATCATCAGCTTTAACGACGTCTCCCCCACCAGTGTCTGGACTCCATATAGATGACTAGATCCTGCTGCTGCTCAGGGCAGACATCTTTCATCACCCTGTCTCCATGCAGAGTTCAAGTGCCAAAGATTCTCTGAAAATAATTCAATATCATACACGTGGAATAAATATTTATTTGATTAATTTATTTGTCTCTCCTGACTGAACTAAAATTGCCCCATACCCAATTCATGCCTAATTACAAACTTAAAGGTGCACTCTGGAGATTTGGTAGTGAAATGGAAAAGTTGGAGAAACAATTTTATGCTATATCTTCTGAACTAAATACACAAACTTTACTCAAAGAAAAAAAAATGGGTCCCTGGAATGCTGTTTGGAGCTTCAAAGCTACCAGGAGAGTTACAGTTTCACCCCCCCACCATAACTTCTCATGTAGCATCTTATCTCTTAACAGTTTTCCAGGGACCAAATATTTATAAATGGTGGTTATAAACATATACCACCCCACACCCCATCTTTAACAGACAGGCCTACATCTTTATTGATTTATTAAGGCGTTCTGTTTACCCAGCCCTCTCTTGTGTTGTCACAAGGCCATAAATAGAACAGACTCATATCAACTGGAACCAAAGTGCATCGGACTCCATGTTAGAACCCCTTCAACACACAAGAAAAAACACCACATCGATAACCTTCCCCTTTTTTTTAAGTTTCTCTTTATGTCAGTACATGAACCTTGACAATTAGGAGAGTACATTTAGCCATTGCTTTTCTTTTTCATTTTGTATCTGTGACCCTTGTATTAGATTAACAGCTATAAAATCAGATAACATTGCAGCCACACCAGTTAGCCTTTGCTCTCTCTCCGTCTCCATCCTGCTCTAACTATCGATGCTTGTATTAGACTTTCACTGCGTGGGAGAGGGGAGTGCTTTTCTCATACGCCTCCTTTTTTTTTTGGTTTCGCCCACTTTGCACTGACTTCCTTTTGACTGAAACACACTCGAAGAGAGGGTAGAAACAAAGAAGGAGCAGAAACAGGAAAGAAAAAGGTATACATATAAGTTATACAACGATGTGTTGTACGGGGAAGTGTGCCCGCCTGGTGGGCTTGATTCTGCTGCCGTCTGCGTTCATCTGCATGATCTCCAACCTGCTGCTGTTCTTCCCTAATGGGGAAAATCTGGAATATGACCAGATCTCCATGCAGGTTTGGTTCATGGGGGGCCTCATTGGAGGAGGCCTTTTTGTAAGTAACAACTGTGTACATTTAAAAAGGCTGGTTTGATATTTTATTGTGTGGTTTAATGTTTATTTTTTTGTGTTGTTGTCTCAGAAATGGGTAAATCTGTAAAATCTCATTGTGTGCTTCAAAGGATTTAAAGTGGAGTCTTGTTATATTTTGAGGGGAATATGTAAAGGCCTTTCGTATAAACACACCAGATTCTATCAAATATGTTCATGTTACTTTGGTTTTGCTTCATCTTTAACATTGAGTTGATACACTGATAGAAAACCCCTGTTTATTTCAAGTAATTATTCATAAATTGTGATCATCTAGCATTTTGAGAATAATTGAGATGTCAGTCAAAGTCCCGACTGGCGACAAAAAAACATCTACACTTTAAAAGGAATAATGAATAAAAGTCTATGGAGTAAATGAAACCAAGAAAAAAACACTACTTGAATTTATTGCAAAGTATAATTTTGAGACTCTTTAACTTAAAGATTTCTCTGATGTACATCGCTATGGACAAAAGCGTCTGCTAAATGTTTTGTAGGATTGAAGAAGATTTTGACTTGATGCTGCATGATGCTTCAATTCAATCATTCTTCAACCCACTACTGTTTGAACAGAACATACTTCATTTACTCCACTGCATTGTTTTGTTTTCTTTTTAAATTAAAAACACAAGATAAAACCAAACAAATGAGAGGGCGACAGATTAAACTAACGAGAATTGAATTTGCTTCATCTTCATGAAATGATGTACTATCCTTTTTAAACCGCAGACAATAACTACTTTTTCTTTTGGTTCACTTTGTTAATAAAACTTTATAAAGAAATTCTATTATTTGTAAGGGAGAAGTTTTACATTGTGGTTTTGTACTTGAACTTTGACCTTTAAAAAAAAGCTCCATGATATACAGAGTTTTCTGAGGAGAAATTTGGAACAACTTTGATGCAATTTAGATATTCTCCCCCAAGGACCCACACACATCCCGCAGATGATTGTGAGTTTCTTGCAGAATTATCTGAATGTTTTAAAGGTTTACAAGGACAATATATGATTCATAAAACGCATCTCATTAATATATCAGAGAGACCTTTGAATCTCGCTGAAGGCAGCATTGTTATTGCTGTGATAATACAGTGTGGAGCAGTGACCAGGAAGTTTGTTTTTTTCTATTCCTGCTCTGAATTCAGTGGATGTTTGATGTCAGTGACTGCTGGGATGAGAGGACAGGGAAACTCCAATTCAGGATTTGCAAATATTTGGTTTAAGAGATAAGAGAACAGTCACACAAGGACACACACATTTGATTCTGAGGGACCTGTATAATACTTCTCGTATGTAACCTGTGATACGCTTAACAATAGTGAGAAAATGTATATGTTCAACTTTTCAGATCCTGTGTCCTAGCTGTTCGGCTATCAGGGCTGGGGGCAAGGGTTGCTGTGGAACAGGTTGTTGTGGAAACCGATGCCGGGTGAGTAAAGTCATAAAAAGATAGTCATTTCAGTGAAATGACTGGACACATTAAGGACTATACAAACATGGTATATATTTTTTAACTTCCTTCTTTTATATTTTTTTCTTTATTGCACTTGACATCACTGTTTTAGACCCTTTAAAACACAGCAGTTATTGAAAAGCCACGAGTTTGTGCTACAAATATGTTTAACAGAAGTAGCCTTTTCGAGGTCCTCACTTCTCCTTAATAAGCAGGAAGTAGAATGCAAATTGGCCCACTGTGGAGACTTCTAAAAAAGAATGTCTGCAGGCAAAGAACATTTCTATAAAAATCATTTAAAATTTCATTTTAGATTTTCAGATACAGTTTGAACTCTTACGTTACTTTCTCAACTTTGCATTGTTATTGTTAGGGACAAAGCAGTAAGGCACGAGACACAGGAGTTATTTTAAAGAGTAGGTTTTTTTATTTTACCCCCCCAAAAAAGAAAACCAAGCTTACAAACCAAATTATAAGAACTAGGCCTGTAAAAGAGGTCAACTTAAAGGCAGGGTTGGTCAATTTCCCGAAATACACTTTTTCAGATTTTGGTTGAAATTGTCTTTAGGTCCTGACAGACATTAATAACTCATGTTCTCTGAAAAAGGAACGAAAGCCTGTAAACACTTTGACCAATGTCTGCCATGAGGTACCAATGTAATGAACCAATCCTGTTTCCCTGTCTCCCTGCTCGCTCTCTATACCTTGCGTGCACTAGCCCACACTCAAAGCGGGTCATAGATGATAAAGTTTATACAGTAAGTTTGTCGTTGTGATCTGAGTAGTACATTAGTCACTTTATCGGAGTGCCAGATACCGGCGGGTGATTCTTCCATTTGTCTCCTTCATCCTCTTCATCCTCTCCATCCATTGAGGTGCCTTGTGATCCGTCTCCAGGCCATAAGACAATTTTATCTTCAAATATTGACAAAGTAGCAGTACTTTATTCTTCCCAACGTTGTATTGTATATTTTAAGGACACCATTTGTTAATCCCCATGCAGCCTGACTTCATTTGCGGAAATGTTTAACACATTAATGTGCGAGACAAAATGAGCAACAAAAAAGTCAATTATTGAGAATTCACAAACAAGAAAAGTAAACTACTGAAAGGGTGAAGCCACTGTAAGGTCTCAAAGAAACCAGCATTTATTCCTCTGTGAAAAGAAAAAGTAAAACAAGTCTGTGTTCCCATCTTTCCTCCAGATGTTGAACTCCGTTTTCTCCTCTGCTTTTGGATTGGTCGGAGCGATCTACTGCACCAGTGTGGCCTCAGCTGGTCTGGCTATTGGACCCAAATGTGCGGTGAAGGGCCATTGGGAATACCCATTTGAAAACATGTGAGTGTTTGTTGACTATAACACACATATTCTAAAGTCATTTTTCTGTCGAGAATTTTCCTATGATAACTGCTGTTTTTTTCTGGTATGTTTGCACTTCTCAGTCTCCTTTGGACATATTTACTCATTTTATTCTTTTTAGACAAGCAGAGAACTTTCTGCTCCTCATAATCGATGAATAACATTTAAAATCCACTAGGTGGCAGACTGGACAAACCATTCAGTTTTGTGTCAGATTGCATCCTCTCTTGAACTCTCTTGCCAGAGAAAACCTGTTTTCTTTTTCTTTTTTTAGCTTGATCATAGGTCTGGCTAAGCTACAGATTATCATTCTTAGGTTTTGCAGTTAAGGAACAATTGCTCAATTATACTTACTTACTGGCCCCAAAACAACACAAGGCCCAGCTAAAGTGATAATGCTAAAAGCATAACAGGACTGGCACCACTGAGGCTTTTTGTTTTAGCTTAAGCAGGAAAGAATGAATCACTTGATTGAGGCCCATCAGCTGATTGTAACAATAATTAACAAGTGAAGGTGTCTCGTTAATATGTAATGTTGTTCCTGATGACAGCAGATAAAAAGGAAGCCAGATTCTAGAAGAGAGGGAACCACTGTGTGATGATAATGTTTAACCTCAAATTGTCCTTCCTCCTTCAAACCTCAATTTCCCCTTTTCTGTATCTGTTTTTTCAGAGCGGACTTCTTCTATTAACCACACATTCAGTTTCAATTCTACTGTGGAAGGTGAAAAAATAACTGGTTAGTTGATCAGTATGTCTAATAGTAGTGAAACCAGTTTTTTTTCTTTTTTTTTCGGACTATTATTCTAAAATATCAGATCTTATCCGGCTAGATTTTATAGACCGTCATAAATTGTATGAAATATGACTTTCTAACTTTAGATTAATGTGGTAGTTAACCATTTTATCTGGTAAATACAGTTTAATCCGTTATCTGATTGACTTTTGTCTTCTATTTTGAATTATATACATTTATAGATAAAATGTTAAATAAGTCACTAAGACATCTGCTGAATTTGACAAGTGCTTATTGAACTGTAGATGCCAAAAATGCTGCAGTTTTTAGCACTTCTAAAAAAACACCCTCTAAAGTGATTTTTTAATTTTTTTAAAGAGGAGTAGGTCATCACCACTCTTGACTATCAACATAAAGCTTTACCTAGCAAATGGTTAGGAGTTTGTTTGGAATAGAAATTGGGAATATGGGCAAAAACACACACAGAAAACATCATGTGGGCTGATGTGTTGTTTTAAACATGTAAGGGTAAAAGCAGTGAGATAACGTGAGCATTACAGTCACTTGTTGGCAAAATGTGTTATCTTTGGTCAGAGCACAACTGGCAGTTTTTTTGTCTTGGTGCTAAGCTAAGCTAACAGCCTCTGCTGGTAAAGATATACAAACTGTGCAATGACGTGTTACTAAACAATTTTCACATCTAACTCGTGGCAAAAGTGAAACAGAAGATTTCCCGAAATGTCACTCAATTTCTTAAATATTTGACAATTTATTCTAATGCTTCTCAAGTAAAACTCTTGATATTTCTTTTAAAAGTTTGTTCTCTTAATTCTTTTTCTTTTCTTTTCTCCACGTGTTCTGAACTCTGTACTTGTTCCCATTACCTCCTGACTGACATTTTTGTTTTCTCTCTGCATCTCCAAAACTTGGCCTGCTTCACATTTTCCATAAATAGTTTTTTTTTTGTCGATTGTGTCTTGGCCACTGTTTATGTTTCTGTTACTGTTCTCCTTTGCAGGGGTAATGGCAGCTACCTCACAAACCAGACTATGTGGACAATCTGCGAGGAGCCCAAGAACGCAGTGATGTGGCATGTCGTCCTGTTCTCCATTTTACTGGCAGTAGGGATGTTGCAGCTGGTGCTCTGCGGCATCCAGGTGATCAACGGCTGCATAGGATGCATCTGCGGGGACTGTCGGGACAGCAAAGATGTAAGTGAACAAATCGTGATAACTCAAAAAAGGAGGTCCCACTGGTCATAAAAGATATTCAAAGGGTCCATATTGGATATAAAAGTGGGAAGTACTGGATCAATTTTATCAAACTTAACCAAGCCAGTTTGAAACAGCATATTTTTGTTCCTCATAGTGCGCCAGCTACAAAAGACATTTCCTTACAGCATAGCCTACAGTGTTTCTTTTCTGCTGTTTTGAAATTCTGGGTTTCTATCAGGTCCACAGCTGATGGAAAACAGGAAAGGGAAATGTGTGGTATTTTTGACCACTGCCCATAATATGTGCCCAAGGAAGTGGGTAGATTGGCAGGGATTGTAGTAAAAGTGGCACAACATATCAGGTGTGCATGTACCAAATGCACTCATTTAAGCTAAATGAATTGTTTGACATGTTGTGTCTTATCGAAGCAGCTCTAAGGATCCAACAGACAAAAATGGGACGGTCCCTAGTCTTTACACTAAGATAACCAGCTTGTTAAATGTTATTTCATGGTGTCCTTCCTCATTGTATTCACGGTTTGTTCAGATGTGATGTCACCACGATCTCAGTTAGTTGCTAGGTAATACGCCTGAAGTCTAAAAAAGAAAAAAAAACAAGTTAAATTAAGCTTATTCTCCATATGCAGGAAGAAGACTTAGCATTCCAGCTTATACAGCTACTAGCTTAAATTTAGTGGACAGACATGAGAGTGATATAAAGCAGTGGTTCTCAACTGGTGATTGTGTGCCTTGAAAATACTTTTGTTTTGTTCAGTTTCTTGCTTCTGTCACACGTTTTGTACCGACTGAGGTCCAAGCTGCACAATTTATCAGTAGAAGAAATCTGATTGGTCGAAAAAATATCAGTAATTTGGGTCGCGGTTTTTTCACGAAGGAGTTGGTGGTGGGTCCTGAGGCTAGATGAGTTAAGAGCCACCAATATAAAGGATACGTTTTCACTTTTTGTGTCTTTTTGCACTGTTGTCAAAAAAAGAGAAAGAAAAGAGTTGATCAATGAACTTTAGAGGTGCTCGTGGTCAGTAGAGGGACAGCTCTCTTCTTGTTTTTAGTTGTTCTGTAAAGCTAAGCTAATTAGTAGGCAGCTGTAGATTAAACATAGCCTACATAAACATGAGAGTACCAAACTTCTAATTCCTCTTTTAAAACAGATTTCACTTTTACAAAAAAAACAACAAAATTGAAACGTAAACCTCCATTCAAAGGAATGAGCTCTAAAATGTTGTGTAAAGCCAGACTAACTAGGAGCTGCTAGCTTGCCAACACTCCCTGGAAAAAAAAAGCAGGTAAGTGCATTCTCAAACAAGGAGTTGGATTGTTTAAAGATAGCTCACAGAGCCAAGCAAACTCTCGATTTGTTTGCACTAAGCTCATCAGCATAGTTTTACCCCTCAGCAGGAAAGTCAATAAGCCGATGTAAAACCCTAACATACCCCTTAAACCCCACACATTAGGAATTGAAAGGTTGAAAATGCATAAAAAAAACATGTTACACCTTTTTTCTGAAAAGAAGCAATGCTCTGATTTATCTTTAAGTAAAGTCAATTCTTTTGAAACAAAGTACTTTTTTATTTTCAATCTGTTGACAAGCCATTCGCACAAAGGGACTTAAACAATGTGACTCAATATAAGTGTTAAATAAGTAAACTGAAAATTGTCAAAATATAACTTTGGTCATGTGCTTTTGAACAAAAATATATCAGCGGGTTGAAAATTAAACTTGGATATAACGCCTGGTTGAACATATAGTGATGACTGAAGAAGGTATTTGTGCTGACTTTCACTCGATCTCAAACATAATGCATGAAATATGAACACGAATGAGGCATGAACAATCAAAACTCTCTTTGTACTCCATTTGTTTCATTTTCCCAGATTTCCACAAAATGTGTTGCATCAACAAATGCCCACATGATGCTCATATTCATTTACAGCACTGTCAGTCATCTGTGAGATCACGTCCTGTCCCAAACAGAAACATAAACATGTGACTTCTGTCCTGTTACAGGATGACGGTGGATTGTGAAAGGGATGAAGACCTCACCTTCAAAAGAGCCAAGATTTTGCCTTGCATTTTATTTGCTTCTGGAAGTTTTGATTCAGGGATACACCTTCATGACATTTCAAGTAATTTCCTCGGATCTTGAGTCTTACTCCATTACCTGTACTGTCTTCTAACTGATGGTTTTAATGTATTCAATGAATTATTTTGTGTTTCTCCATTGTATAGTACAAGATTAAACATACTTTATAAGAGGTGAATTTACCAAGAAATGATGAGCAAATTAATTAAAATATACATTAAACATTACTTACTATTTATTTGTGTGTATTTGTGTGTCATTAGTGAGATTCCTGAGCTAAATGACGGCTTATTTGCGTCCCGCCTACACACTTACATTTATGGAACTATGTGCTCAAACTGTGACACTCTACAACGCTTTCTGGTCGCAGAACTTCTGCAGAATCACTGTCGATTAATCATCTCATACTGTGCTAGACAGCCAGATCTAACAGGATTACTGCACGCTGGGGATGATGTCAAAAGGTCAGGACGCCCCCTTTGGAAACATTGCACACTGCAGCTGCATACACAGGACACAATCTGGACCAGCAGCGCAAGTTAGCATAGGTGCAAGTTAAGCTCATAATCTTTTGTTGCCATGGAGCCTCTTCTTGGTAATAGTTACCTAACTTTCAAGTTAAAAGCCTGTTGCAGAGCTGCGGCTTGGTAAATATAGACACAGTGTGTTGAGGGAGGCCAAACAACACAAAGCTGTGGCTCAAAGCTAAATCCAAAGTATCTGGCTGTACAGATAAATACATGAAAGTGTGCTTCTCATTAAAAATGACTTTTTGTATTTTTTAGTGACAACAGTTTTCAAACCCCCTTTTTCAGATTTTTCAATCTGTTACCATTTTTATAAACCTCCAGGACATCAAGGGAAATGATGTAGCTTTGGAAATGAGGTCTGTTCCCTATGTAGTGACAATAAACTATTGGTGCAGGACTTGCGAGTGAGGAAGGAGCATATTGTTGGAAGAATTTGGAATAAAAGAATGGCAGAACAAAGGGAGGAAAACAGGATAGGGGCCCCGTTCTCATTGGTCTCTTTTCATGCAAATCGTAGCCCCGCTGAAGGAATTCGGAGAGTCAAAGAAAGTTTTTTGAATGGTGTGGTGGATGGATAACTATACAAGTGTCCACATGCACCGAGTGAACCGTGTAAAAACAGGATTTTACCAGCACAGTAGTACAGAACAACCTGTACAAGATAATTAAAGCTTTCAATTGAAGTCATATTTTTGCTTTGTTGAAGCTGTGCTGTCAGTATGCCTACATTCTCTCATTCCCATTAGTGTAGCAACAAATCGCAGCCTCAAAGAAAAAAAAAGCAGCAGTCAAGCTGTCACCGGTGGTACAAACTCAGATGTAAGTAATAGCTCAGCAGTGTCCACCACCCAATTATTATGTCAACCACACTATCCACATTATGAATGAGTAAAGCCCAGCCACAAAGAACACAGTCAGGAAAACTCAGCAGTTTATTTTAAAACATTGTCAGCAAGTCTGACATTCAAACTGTTTCGACCTTTCACTTCACTTTCAGAACATTTCATGTTTAGCCTGTCTATAATTTACAGAAAAGAGGCGTCATTAAGTTGGGGTCTTATTTTTTTTCCCCATAAACAGATATTTAACTAGATAGCCAAAACAGAAAAACAACAACACTAGTAGCATGCTATTCCTGCTATAGCCTCAACTAAGCTGAATTGACTGATTATTTACATACTGATCATTTGTAGCTTAAACTATATAAAAAAAAAAAAAATTTGTCTTGATAATTTGAACTGTTGTTCTATATAACTAAATAAGCAGTGATTACATTCAATCAGAGAAAATCCCCTAGCATCTTTATAATGCTAATGCTAACTGGCAAAACATTAGCAGGCTGGCATCTCATCATCTACGAGTTTAGCTGTAATCATGTTAACTTGTGTCATTGAACTATACTAAAATATATTGCGTAATTAATTATTGGCTAATTTAATTGTATTTATTTATTGATAAATATGAAATATTGATACAAAAAATAGAAGGGAATTTCTTAAAATAATGTGTTAAAATCCAATAAATGTATATAATATAAAATATATATCTACGCCCTGATCTATACCAAGACAATGTACAATATGTGCAATACAAGCTCAAACTCAGGTATAAGTAAAGCCAAACTGCTCTTTGCCCTCAGATGATACAGGGTACAACCATGTTAAGACTTCTCCCCCATTGCACTTCAGGATAAATGGAATCATGAGGAACAATAAATGTAGATGACATCAAAACAAAGCACAAAGCATGAGATAAGTGACATTCTCGATCTCAGAGGAGTGAGGCCTCTGGGGAGAATAAAAGAGGTGCTGGAATCGGCCTTAAGTGATCTCACCCAGCTTCAGTCAGTCCAAGTCCCGGCTCCACAGAAACAAGTCAACATCAACAGAAAGTCAACAAATCTTGAGTGTGGTAAATGTCTGAGGGAGGGAACAGGAAACAGGGAGCTGTAAACAGTGAGGATCATTAAACACAGGAGACTACACTGGTTTTAGTTTGTTTATACAGATTTTTGATAAGTCTCGGATATGGATGCTCGTATCTTAAAATATTTTAATATAAGTTCAAGACAGTATCTAGATTTTTGCTTTAACACAATTTAAGGCAAAGAAAGTACTGGAGCATACAAATCACTTTAGGCAAATGTATTTTGGTGCAAAGGACTAACGTTTTCACGCACTGCATTTGACTCTGAGGAGGATGCAGTTTTGCCTTAAATGATTTGTGTGCCCCAGTACTTCTCTACTTTTGATCCTGTCTGAAAGAAGGAGCCCACTGAATTATGTTTCAACTGATTTTATTTTGTATTTTAACATTATGGAAGGTCAACTTTTGCCCCGGCCTCCTATGTCTCTTGTTCTTTCTGTTGCTATCTTCGTCCTCGCTGCCATTTACAGCCCTTCTATTTCCGTCTCTGGGCCAGTGGAGCAGTGCTACCGAGGGATTAAATTACCAGCAAAGCTCAAATTCACAGGGGATGATGTCAGTATTGTGACAATGTCACTTTCCATTCACCACTCCATTGGTTCCACTGTCTGAAAGTGTTTAATATCAAAGTGGCACTAAAGGCCAATTGAGCAGTGGGAGTGGTTAGGTTCCTGATATAACTAAGCCTATACGTGGGTTCACAGGAAGCTACACAGTGATCGTGTTCAGGCCATCAGCAGACTGGCAGGGCCACTTGGCACCTTACAAGGAGAGGAACAAGTGACTGAAAGCAAGCGGGGGACACTGCAGGAGGACCACTTGACTCCTTGTGAAGGCATGACAAAATTGTCAGTGTAAGTTTGGAATCTGTTGCACGTGGGTAATAGTCTTTCATATCTGAACTCCTGCCTCTCAGTTCTGAATCGTCCTGCAAAGCACGTACCATGGTATGCATGGTATCCAGATTTGGGTTACATACCTGCCCCACTTCATCGTGTGCATGTCAGGTCAAAAATGATCTCAGGATTCCTTAATGTTGCTGCACGTGAATCATTCCCTATAAAAGGGCTGGATCTCATAATGGGGAATGATATAGCTGGGGATAAAGCGCTGTCTGGCCCTGGAGTTTTGGATGTTCCTGACACAAGTGAAGAACAAGATGAATTGTCAAAAAGTTACGCTGAAGTGTTCTCTGTCAGTCACCAGATCCCAAGCTCACTGCCGGTGATGCTTTAGTTGTTTATTGAAGCTCAAAAAGCTGATGCATGTACTTCTATGCGTTAGTCTGCTGCTAGAAAAGAAGCAGACGAGAAGGAATCACATTCCTTTTATTCAAAAAAATGGGGTTCTGATAAGTAAGTGGGTTTCTTGTCCTAAGTTGACAGAGGAAGTAAGGAAGAAGACTGGGTTACTGTGTATCAGATAGATGTCCTTTTCATGTACCGTCACAATCTTCTATAGTTTGACATGAACACCCCTGGTCTGGTCATGCAGGAATTACAAAAACTCATACCCGCATTCTCCAACATTTTTTTCTGGCCAGGATTGAGATCTGATGTGTCGAGGTTCTACAAAACTTGTAGTATCTGCCAAATTGCAGGTAAACCTAATCAGGTGTTGCCACCTGTCCATCTCAGTCCCATACCTGCAGTGTGAGAGCCTTTCGAGAATGTTACTGTAGTCTGTGTTGACCCACTTCCAAAGTCTAGGTCTGGAAATCAGTTCCTCCTTTCACTGATTTGTTCTGCCACTCGTTTTCCTGAGGCCATTCCTCACCGTAAAATCACTTCACCAACTGTAACCAGGGCCATGCTAACGTTTTTCATGTTTGGCCTTCCAAAAGTACGGTGGCCGGTAGAGGTCAAACGCTCAGCAACTGATGAAACGACATACATTTAGAAAAAACGCGCAGCATATATAGAAACGCTGCACTTTCAAAAGCAAATGCAAACTACCACAACAAATGCATAAACATCAAACGCTCTGCAAGTACAGAAACGAAACTTAAGTCAAAACACACACAACCAGAAAACAACAGCAAACGCAGAAACACTGCAAGTTCAGCCTTAAACTGAAGTGCTCCAGGCCTGTAGGGGCGCTGTGGAACTGTTTATTTACGAGAGAGAGTAAGAGAGACAGCTAAGATCAGAAAGTTATGTTTAGATAGAGAAGTTGAATCGTTGAAAGACACAGGATAACTTCAATGTTACTGAAACGAGTCCGACTGGGATTTTGACATCGGGGACGAGAGCCGAGTGTGGGTCTGAGGCTGTAGCCCCGGCATGCCTGGAGCTAGTGCTAGCTCTGGGGCTATGAGCTCCAGCTGCAACTTATCCCTCTGCACCCGCTTTACCAGCCTGACCCATCCCTGGTGTCAGTGTTGAACTTGCTACTCATCTCTTTGCAACAGTTTAACATTCTCCCTGTCATCAAACACTGACACTTCATCCTCGGAGAGCCCTCTGCCCCGGGCCTGACAAGTTCAAAATCCTGGCAGACGGAAGTCCCGTAGCCTACTCAAACCGGGCAACGGTGCCGGTAGCCGGGCAGCCAACTTAGCAAAGCTACCGCTCAACAAGACCTCATTTCTCAAACTTGTGTTTTTTTCCCCCCTACACGTTTCTGTACTTGCAGCGCGTTTGATGCTTATGCAGTTTTTTTGCCTATTTGCAGCGCGTTTGTTTCGTTTGCAGCGCGTTTGTGTCTTTGCAGCGCGTTTCAGCCTTTGCATTTGTTGTGTTAGTTTGCATTTGCTTTTGAATGTGCAGTGTTTCTATATATGCTGCGCGTTTTTCTAAATTGTTTGTCGTTTCATCAGTTGCTGAGCGTTTGACCCCTACCGGCCACCGTACAAAAGTAGTACAAACTGAAAGAGGAACCAACTTTCAGTCCAAAGTTTTTAAACAAACCATGCAGTCCCTGGGTATTCAGCACATTGTGTCTAGTTCTTACCATCCTCAGTCACAAGGAGCACTACAATGCTGGCACCAGACCCTTAAAGCCGTGATGAAAAATTATTGAAACAAGCATGGCACCTTGCACATTCATGGAGGTTGTCCTTTAAGCAACAGCTTCATTTGTATTAGTTTAAGCACAAAACTAAGCTGAGAGGAATATTTTGGGCACTGGGTGGTAAGTCATGCCAGTAATGTATTCAGAAACACACACTTTCCAGCCAAAATAAGCTGTACTGGAGACTTAAATTTGGGTAGTCTACAAACTGTAAAAGATTTCAAAAAGTTGCATAAAAGAATCATCTGACCCACTGAAAGTTTACAATTGGTCTGGAAGTATGCAAAAGGTATAGCCTTTAAAGTTAGGGGATTTAAAGATTCATTTGATACACTAACCTAAAAATAATGTTATCCTTAATCATTTTAAATATATTCTTGGAGGTAAAAATATAAGATAGGCAGAAATAAGCAATTGTCCTCAACTGCTAAGTATTTATTTATATATGAGGATGCATCTGAGTGAGACAGATTTGGTGTTATGCCATGACATTACATTTCCTAATGTTTAATTTGAAAGTATACCTTTAAAGCTGCTACGCTTCAAGTCGGCTGCTTTCCTATTTATCATCCACACATGGTTGATTTGTAATTAGAGACGATGTCCCACTGAGGTACAGCATGTCTCTCCTTCACTCACAGCCACAGGTGTAAATCCATGCATGTGTGGGTGTGTGTGCACATATTGAATTGGAACACGTGCACATCAATGGGGGTCAGACTGGACAGCCACACAGTCATTTTAAAGCTGCTGTAAAAACATGCAACAGATAGAGATAAAATCTTTTATTGCCACTTACAGCCTGACCTGATTACAATATGACACATATGAACTACTGTATAAGGGAAAACATTGAATAATGAACTTGTGGGTTAGTCCCTACTGCAGATTACGCTTTGCAATACAAACTGTTTCCTGGGTGATTTCTGACCAGCAGGGGCAGATTCAGTCTGAGAACTCATCTGGGTAAATTTCCACTACGACAATTCCTCCAACCGGATACATGACCTCAGTAGAGAGCTATAATGCAGCAGTAAACCATCTGGGTCATAAAGAGCTATGGACTCCCCTGCCCATGGCATGCCTTCGCTTTTATCTGTCATATTTTTTGGTCAATTTATAAACATAAAACCTGACTTTAATTGTGACTGAAAAATAGTTTGAAGTGTTGAGTATATACGATTTGTGCTTATTTGTTTTGGCAGACGAGAGTAACATGCAGCAGACAACCAGTATGCCTCATCAGTGCCAGATGGTGCTAAGAACACCGATATTCATTGAGAAGCATATTTCTGACCCTACCTCTGGTTATGTTTAAACCCTGTATGTCACTTTGCGCTGCTGTCAGTGTTGTGTTTTAACACATTGAACTAATTTCCCTCTAATTCCATGGACTGGTTTGAAGACATCTCTTATAGCATGCATTGCTGATGTAGATTTAGATTGAGGCTAAATCTATCAAATGTTATCTTTCACATAGTGATCAATTCTTTAGCCTATCGTAGGTTAATATGAATGGACAAATGTTATTAAAGTAATTTATGCCTTAATGTGGGTCTCGCAGGGGTTGTGTTGTTCATTAATTCTTCTCTGTTTGTTTGTTCCCCTTCAAAATAAAATCCTTCTCACGCTAATGGGACAGGGCAGGATTTCCTCTAGAGCTAGGTCTTTCTTTCCTCATTTGAACAGTTCTGTCTCACAACATTTTTCTCCTAATAATTTGTGCAGCAACTGAATTATGTTACTAGTACTTATGTTGTCATCATCATGTTGAAGGTTTTCCTGTTTTTTGTTATGTTCAGTGAGAAAAACTGTTTCTGTCTGTTCAATTGAGTCCAAAACAAATTGTACATTATGGACTTTTTCTTTTTGTCAAGTGTCTTGAGATAACTTTTGTATGAATTGGCACTATGCAAATGTATCATTGATTAAATTGTGTGTAAACATTGTGTGATACAAAAGAGGAAAAAAAGATGACTGATTCGGAAATAATACTCTTACAGATAACAAGGAGTCTATTGTTAGAATACTAGCACCCTGTTGATGATAATTTAAGAGTTTAAATCCCCTTCACTCATGATCTTGTTGGGTCATTTTGACCTTCTTAGCATGCACATGACTTAATCCATCCTGTCTACATGGTAATAAAGCTATTTCTGATTAAAATGTGTGTTATCTGTAACAACAGCAGCGCCAATGAGGTGGAGGCAAAACAGAGCAAAGCGCATGTGCGCATGATGTGTGTGTGTGTGTGTGTGTGTGTGTGTGTGTGTGTGTGTGTGTGGGTATATATATGTGTGTGGGTGTGTGGGTGGGATGGGTGAGAGTCAGCGAATCAGGAAAGTAGTGGTGAGGAAAGGAGGGTAGAGAACGAAGGCGCTGCAGCTCCACCAGGGATTTAGCTATTTAAAGTCCAGTCACACAAACCTGCAGGACGCATGAGGACGCAACGGAGCAGGCGGGACACACACTGCTGAATTTTTTTTTTAAAGAAGGGCAACGAAGCGAGAATAGTGTATTAACATCCGGAAACCCAACAAGAAAATCAGATTTCCAGTGCCTGACTTGAGGTCTGCAGGTTTATTTCACTAGGTAGGTAACGCAAATGAAACTTATTTGACGTGAGGGTTGTTTTGGGGGTTTTTTGGAGAAGGAGGTGTGTCAGTTAGAGGGCTCTGTTTGGTATGCTGGGATCTCTTTTTTTTTTTTTTTTGGATAGTGTAGGGCAGGCTACTGTTCCCTAAAACCACTTGAATACGCCGATTTGTTGTTTTTATCGGACTTGTCGGGCGGTTTAATTTGCATCACTGAATTGACATTTTCCCTTCTTACTTAAATGAGAAGAAAAACGAGAGTGTCCACTTCTCACGCTGCCATTATGTAAACAAGCGCGTCTTTAATAGATTATTCACAGAGACAGAGGATATAAATGGCGCGTAGTGTTCCACATGAAGGGTTAGGTTACTGTGGATTAACCTGTCTGGCGCAGCGTTTCATTCAACCTTCTCGCCTGACGCGCACAGAGAAGCCTCCTAGCACGCTTACCTGAAAGTTTTGCTTTTATTGTCTATTGTGATGCAATTTGTCACCTGCATCAAGAAGAGTATTATTATTAACTAAAAAGTGTAATAACGGGCCAAACAATACAACAACAAAAAAAGTTGTAAGAGAAAGCAAAAGCAGACATAGGCCTGGAGGTTTAGAGACTTTTTTTGGACTATATGCAAATTATTAGATAAATATTTCTTATTGACTTTAAGTAGCCACATTTTTGAAAGGCCTATTTATGCTCTATTTGTTTTATTTATGCCAGATATCCCTGTAGGTGTAATGCATTTGATTAAATTCCGGTTGTTTGATGATGTAAATAGAAAAACATTTTGAACATTGTGCACACACAGAGCATGTGCGTCATGCAGCCTGACAACTGTACTTAAAAAAAAAAAAAAAAAGACTGAGGGAGCGTATAGAAAAGGGGAGCTCAGAGGAAACGTAAGAGTACGTGCTCTGCTGCACATTGTTTACACAGCAGAGAAAGGGCTGAGTGTGGAGCTGTGGGGCGCGTTTGCAGGAAGAAAAAGTCCCACTCATGCTTTAGAAATTGAGAATATGTAAGGGATCAAGCTGCAGCAAACATGTTTAAGTCGCCCTGACAATTTTTCCTGTAAAAACACGCACACAAAACAAACGCACTTAAGATTATGACAACTGTTTGTGTTTCTCTGGAGAGGATTGGCCAATCTTTCAGTGAGCCTTCACTGACTGAACAAGTAGAATTGCATTTTTCAGGTGCTTGCATTAGCTGCTGGCAGATCTCGAGGAACATTTAAGGAATCCGTTCACAAATTCAGA
Source organism: Labrus bergylta (assembly GCF_963930695.1). Taxonomy (NCBI): domain Eukaryota; kingdom Metazoa; phylum Chordata; class Actinopteri; order Labriformes; family Labridae; genus Labrus; species Labrus bergylta. The sequence goes on from NC_089216.1 coordinate 14,585,427, forward strand.
CCAATTCAATTTTTTTTTTTCACTTTTCATGTCCTCTTGAGCCTTGTTTCCATCATTTTTTAGCCTCCTTTTTCCTCTCTGTCAGTCTGCTTATTTTTTACTTCTCTTTTCTCACCCTCTGCTGGGTTACCATTATGGGCACTGTCTGTGTTTTCTGAGTAGATTTTGTGTGTGTGTGTGTGTGTGTGTGTGTGTGTGTGTGTGTGTGTGTGTGTGTGTGTGTGTGTGTGTGTGTGTGTGTGTGTGTGTGTGCCATCTGAGCTTGTTTTTCCTCCTCCAGGCTCCTAGGCTGCTATGTGCTGCCAGACCCCCACAGCCACTGATCTGAGCCCAAATTCCTCATGACTGACTACAGCCTTAATACTATGTGTGCTTTTGTGATGAACAGCATTGCACACACATGTTTTTAATAGAAAAAAAAACAAAAAACCTATTCATTATAACACCAAGAATTTAAAAAGTCTGTGTGGATAAACATGGTCTGTCAGGACTGTCCTTGTTCTAATACTTTGAGTTCTCATTTAACTGACTGAACCTCTTAATTGACCCAAACATAATGGATTTCACTGTGTCTGTAAACGGGATACGATTTCACAGCCACACCTGCATGAAAGTTAGAAGGGAGGTGCCATAGACGGTAAAAGAAAAGAGAGCCTTCTTTATGTTCAAATTGATAATAAAAAAAAATAAAAAATCAGAGATACAGGGAGACCTCAGATCTCCAGCCTGGTTTGTTTGTAACATGTTAGAGGTGTGCTATGTGTGAGTTGTCACGTCCCCCTGTTACTGAGTCAGGCAGCACTTGCTTGACAGTAAACAGTGGGGGGGAAAAGAAAAAAAAGGGTGAGCCAAACACTCTTATCCTTTTGTTGCAATCACAGTTTCCTTTTGGTCATTTCGAATCCAAACCTCATGAAATCATGAAAAATTGATGCAATTGATTATGGCAATTATTACAGACTCTGCTTAGTCAATTTGAGACTCACAAACCACTTTTTTTTTTCTGGTGGTTTCTGTGTGTCTCTGGAGATGCATTTTGTCTACTTTAGCATCCATGCAGTCATTTTGCAATTTTTGTAACTTTGAAACTGATTTTGGATCTGTACATTGTACATTTGTTTTCATGTTTAACCTTTTTGCGGTTCTTGTTTTTTCGGTCTTTGTGGATCAGTAACCCCTCAGACTCCACCTCTTGTTGATGTGTCAATCCTTCCATCCATCTTTTTATTCATCTTTTCTTTTTTTTTTTTTTTTTTTTTTTACAAGAGACGGTTTTTATAGAAACCCTTAGAAAAAGATCGAACAGTCCAAGACAGACTGATTTGTGCTTACCCTGTCACTCTACAGTTTATCATCTCCTGTCACAGAGTAAACCAAAAGGTATTTCAGTGTAATGGAGGGACTTTTTTAAATGATTTGTGGAAAGTAAATGTGTCATCCCTTTGTTCACTTGAATAGCATCCTGGAACTTTTAACCAGGCTACCTCTGTACCTTCTGATGCTGGGTTTGGTTAACGTTGCAGATCATAGTTTCGGTCATTTGCAGCAGAAAAACAAACTTATTACAATTGACAAAGTTGACATCAATCACCTCCCTCTCTGTTGTACTTCACCTGACCCCTTTCCTAACCTGATTAGACTAAAATAAATACTTGATTTTTCACTCTAAGTAAATAGAGCTCAGTGTCAGCATGTGGCCTTGGCTTTATCTTATCAAGTGGAGGTACCACAGATAGAGGTCGGATCCTCAGGGAACTGAGTCTGACTTGTTGCTTCACTTTATCTGCACAGTATTTTTAGGATACATGTAAGTCCACTCCAGATCTGCAACGGGGTGGATATGAAGTAGCTAAACTGCAGCTCTGCTCTGATAAAAAGGACCTCTGCTGGTTATTCAGAACTTGCACCCAGCAGATGAGCTCTATGTAATCTGTCAGTCATTTTCAGAAGAGGGCTTAATATTTTCTTTCGTCTGCGATGGCCCATTGACGTTCTTGTCTGGGATTAGACAGCATGGAGGATAATGATGGTGGCACAGTAAATACGGACTGATCAGCTTGGTACTGGGACGGTGCCATTCAGTGAAATTGTCAGCTTAAATTAGACCATCAGGCAGTTGAGGTGCAGGATCATAATTCCATTAAAGTGTGACCTGGTGAGGACACAAGGAGCTGTCAGGAGGCCCTGCAGGTACGCTGTCAGCAGGTCAAGGTCACCTAATAAGGCAACAATGGGAGATGTTGCTGGCATGCAAGATAATGTTGAGTTATGTGCAGTCTGAGAGTGGAAGTAGCATGAGGATATCCTCTGAAATGATTATTTGCTCACCTCTTATCTCTTCGTCCACTTCCCCCTCTCTCTACAGACATCGATGCTATGGGAGTGAAGATGCTGCAGTGTTTCCCTTTCTACAGGCGCTGTAAAGAGCGCTGCAAGAGTCGGCAGTGCCCCCCAGCAGCAGGTGAGCCGGGACTTCACTTTCATTATTCAGGATGTCAAACTGAGACCATTGACTGTAAGAAGCCCTAACGCAGGGGGAGGCTCCTCTGGTTCAGAAAAAGTCTCAAAAGAAAGAAAGCCTATTTCTCAATATGTATTGATATTCTTAAGCCTTTTTCATTACAGCATAGTGTTCACTTTGTATGTTTCAGCCTAATATAAAGTAAAACTGACGATTCAGCGGCTTTTTAGGGTATGGCTGCCTATGATTTCCAATCAGTCTACATCAAGTGAATCTACAGTCTTGTTTGAATGTGGTCACTTTTGGCCAGTGTTGGGCACGTTACTAAAAAGTCGTAACTTACATTTACTAGTTACTTCTATTAAAAAGTAACAAAGTTATTAACAGTTACAGTTATTATAAAAGTAGTTACATAGGAAAGCAACTTCAGCGTAGCTTTATTTGTTTCAATCCTCGTATTAATGTTCATTTTCACAATTTCAAACACTAGTTATTTTCAATATGGTATTTTACCACTCTCTAAAAGGCAACAGACACACACAAACAGTTGATATGAAGCGCGTCGACATACCTGTCTATCAGTCCAACCGTCCGGCTTACAGATCGTGGAGCAGGCGGTGTTTTAAACAAAGCTGGCTGTTTGTCTGGAGTGTCTCCTCCTCGGCCTGCACCTGCACGACTACAGATCACTGCTATATTCTTGTCATTTAACTTGAGCAGGGAAACAGAATGTTGATATTTCCCGAGACAGAAAGCTGACGACTGAATGATCCCCTGCTCCTGTTTGTTTACGGTGCAACTGCGCTAACGTTAGTGTAACCTCGCCCGCTTCTTGTCGGCTGTTTCACATAAAGTAAAGAGCAACGAGCGCTTTTAAATGTAAGTAATATGAACGACGTGATTGAATCTGGAAAGTAACTCATTTGTTACGTTGCCCCAAATAGTAGTGGCGTGACAGTAACGCTTAACTCAGTAACGCGTTATTCCCAGCACTGTCATTGGCTGTACAAGAAACAAGCTGTCACCCATGAGGCTTCAAACTGTAGTTCACCAACAAGTGGATAAAGTAGCAATGACAAATTCCACTTCTTGGACAGCCGAGTCCCAATGCAAGGATAACATTCTTCAAGGGATCCAGGCCAGGAAGGACCCACTCAGGCTGCAGTGAAATGAGACAGTGTGGTCTACATAAGGTTTCCTGGTTTGCGTCATCAGCTGTTCCAGCATCAATCTTTTCTCTCCATGTGCCACTCATGTTGCCAAGCAGCTTCGACTGCTACACTGGAGAGAGCAAACAAAACCCCTGACACAAAACGTAACCCATTATCACTTAAATGTTTTATTTTACCATTTGTATTGATAGCCTTTAAACCATTACTTACATTTAAAGTTGTACATTTAATGCCTATACAGCCATATAAAGCCTGACTTTCTGTCTCTTGTCCTCCACCCCTCAGTTCCCATCGACGAGATGAAGCCCCGCCTCTCCTCCACCACATCCTGGGGCAGTGACAGCGAAGGAGCAGGAAGTCTGAGTCGGGGCTCCCAAATCTACTTCTCCACAAAGGCCAGGCTGTCGTTTAGACACCAGCTGGACAGCAACATCAATGCAGTAGACGCCACATATTGAGGAGGCTGGGAAGGAGATAACTGGACTCCAGAATCAAATTTCTCTGTTGCCTGTTCAAACATGGACCACCTGGGAGCCTGATAGCTGAGCGCCTAACATGAACTGTAGTTTTAACCCTTCTTTGCTTGCTGCCATAAAAGAAAAAACCCTCAATGAGAGTTTTGATTCAACTATCGCCAGAGGAAAACAGACTGAAAGGGACTCTGTTCTTAACATGACGTCATCTGGGCCTAAGAGAGAAGACAAAGAGACTTGTTTGTGGCATTCATAGCCAAAAAGTGCACTACTTTTTTTGTTTTCTTATGGGAAGCGTTCTCTTTTTTTTTGGGGGGGGGGGGGGGATACCTTTGTGAAGAAAACTGCTAAGTTTTCAATCCGGCAATTGTAGGTGTTTCACAAAGCAGGACAAAAGACTCAGCCTTCAAAAGGTATAATTATGTATATCTCCATGTCACCCTGATCATTACCAGTCTCCACCCTAAGGGATGGAATCATGTATCTAAATCTGATGTTGACGTTTCTACTGATCTGACAAAACACAGAACACTCACAGTGAAACATTAGAAATTAACCCTAACCCGAGAACAAATGCAATATCGTCCTTGTGGAGAAAACAACAGGTCATATTTGCAGTCAAAGTTTCAAGAATCTCTGCAGCTGATTTTTATTTGCCTTGAAAAGCATGAATTAAAGCGGCAAAACAAGACTAGTTTCTCTAATGCATTTTGACAAAAATGTTTGACTTCTGCTCACTCGGACTAATTTCTTATGTTTGTATATTTTTTACAATAAAACAAAATCTCGGTTTTGTTTGACATTAAAATGTATATACTGTTGTTTTTTTTTTTAAATAAACTGTACCAAGCAGCAGATGTTTTTTTTAAAGGATGAAAAGGGTTCTGTGTTTGCCTGAGATAAACTGACATGAATGAGTGCTGATTCTGAATGACTGTTAAAAAAAAAAAAAAAACCTGCTGAAATTGAAAATGTTTGTACCTTGATTCAAAAATGACTGTTCCTTTTTCAAACCTACAGTTTGTCTAATGCCCCGCTATTCTTTGCTAACAAAATAACAAATGAATTACACAAATGTATCCTGTGTTGTGATTTTTTTTTTTTTTTTTTTAAAAGGTAGTAGTGCCCAGGTCACCCCTGCTACCTTCTGCATAGGTTAGAAGTGAAGAGGGGAGCGTGCAATTAGCTGCACTGTGCGACCTTTACACTAGGGAGTTCCCTGAGAACTAAACACAATGGGTACTTGTTTTCTGTCTGCACACACACCACCATGGTACCTACTCTGAAGCAGGAGCTAAAAAGGTTCCTCCAAATCACTGCAGTGCCCATTATAAACACTTTAGCCCCGTTTCGACCGGAGGAACTATCCCCCTGGAACTATGGTCTTTTTGAAGAACTACTGCGTTTTGACCAAATCTACCCGGGTAAATGTCTAGTTCCAGTTAAATAATCTACTCTAATAAAAGACCCTGCTAGGGGTTTTGTACTTTCTGACGGTCTAGGGACTTTTGGGGCAGGGTCTGCGGGGCTGAACATCTGATTGGTCAGGCTCTCGTAGTGTAGATAACGTCTGATTGGCCAGGCAATAGTAGCGTTAGCGCCATGTTTAAAGATTTCAGCTGCAAGCCCGTTGTCTAAATGTTTTCATCGCGCTGTGAATCGATGGAATCCAAAAAGAAGATATATGACTGCTGGACTGACGACGTGGTGCTGGCCTTGTGGACCATGTAAGGACGCAGAGGACGACATTCAGCGTATGTGTCAGAGTTTCATCTTGCTTTTTTTGAAGTGGTCCACCTTGTTCATCTTTTAACTAAGACACAGACTGTTGTTTATCTTGTAAATGAGATTTATTTAAGAAAATTTAGTTCACCTGGTATAAAAAAAAAAGAAGAAAAAACAGTCCATGGACAAACGTCTCCAAACCTGTGACCACTGATAAAGTCATCACTGCATGTTTTTGGGTTTGGAGATGACGCCGTCTGGATACTGCTCCTTAAACCGAGCCACGACGTCGGGATCCAGGAGATGGATGCCATCGAGCTGGTTTCCAAGCGTGACCCTGACAAGAGGAAAGGGAAAAATCAGTCCATGTAAAGTTAGCACAGCAGTTATATTCAATTAAAGAATGATAATATGTTACCAGTTCGGCTGGACGTTGTGGGGTCGACCAAAAAGCTCAATCTTCCTGGTGCCGGGGGAGAGTCTCTCTATCATGCCGTAGATCTCGTCTGGTTTGTGACTGGTGGAGCGGACCTGAAACAGAGTGTTGTGAGTTGATTAACCTCTTGGGCTGCAAATCATTTTAGGATTCATAAAAATAACAGAAGATAGAATTATTGACCTCTGCTACGATGACATCGCAGTCCAACCCTCTGTTGAAGCCTTGAGGATTTCCCTTCACACCCACCTGAAAACAAACAGATCATATAAGTTTTCTAAGTTGTTTTACTTCACACTTTTTCTGGCAGGTGTACGAACAACACATCCGTACAAGCTCCCTCCAAAACACGTCCATGTTGTGGACTGTGCCTCTTCAAGCCTGAGCATGCAAAAAGCTCTGTTTACGACAGACGGTTAAAAATATATGAGAGGATACACTTGAACGCACCAGGCAGTGCTCCTTCCCGTGGTTCAGCCAATGTCCCGTCCTTCCTGTGCGGATGATTCTCTGGAGCTGGTTTGTTTTCACCCAAATAATTTCATCAACGCGTTCATAGCTGAGGGAAGGAGAATACATGTTTCAAATAGGCAGCAAATGCATAAACAATTTAATCTGATGGTGTCCGTATTGATTCACAGATGTTATTTGATGTAAAGAAAGAGATACCCACCCCCAAAGACTGAGACACTCTCTGCCCAGCTCCATAGCCCTGCGGGAAGAGAAGTCAAGCAGATAAGAGTTTTGAGCAGACACCCATCCAAATATTTGACAGTGCAGGCTCAAGTTGTGTAAATTGTGGACTAAGTAATGTTACATAAGATAATGGACATGACTACGACTACTTTATTTAACTAGGTCAGCGCTTACTTTTATTTGTGGGAGCAGCTTAAACTTTAAAACAAAAAGAAATGGGTACAATACATAAAGTTTTATGGAAATGTAGATGTTTGGATGCTTGGACAGTTAGTTTAAAGGGGACATAATATGAAAAATCCACTTCTACAGTGTTTTTTAACATATTTGGGAAACCTGAGTGTCTGCTGACCCACATAATGTGAAATAAATCCGTCCAGTCCTTTCTTTGTGGTCTGATTAAGTCTTACAACACAGAGAAAAATGCTCTGTTTCAAATTTGCTCTCCTTGTGATGTCACAGTGGGATTCTTCCCCTATTTTCCTCCATACATGTTCAGTACAGGCATACATAGTCTTCAATAGTGCATAGGAGCTCTGTGGGACAGTTTTTGCTGTCGTTGTTACCTGCCAGTGACCCAGAGGAAGAGGAAGCCGTCGTCTTGCAGGATTGGGATGTTGAGTTTTCTCATCTCATCGTCTGTCAGTGTACCGTAGGGGAGCTCCATGTGGATGTCCCATGGAGGGTCAGCCATCACCACGGCAAACTTTCCCAGGATGGACACATCCAGGTAGCGGATATCGCAGCATATCCACTGTATCAAAAAAAAAAAAAACATCTGTCAATTGAATTAACCAAGGCAAGTTTATTTCTATAGCACATTTCTGCAACAAGGCGATTCTAAGTATTTCACCCCAACACATCAAATGAAACATTCAAAGAAGACGTTTAAAAATGTCTAAAACATCCATTAACAATAACAGAAAGGATCAATTCTGATTTATTTATTTTTTAAAACAAGATCTAAAAGAAACAGAAACATGACATTAAAGGCAGGCTTGGTCATTTTCTCCAGATATACTTTTCAAGATTCTGGTTGAATTTCCTGACAGACATTAATAACTCATGTGCTCTGAAAAAGGAACGAAGAAAATCCGTCATCTGTAGCAGCTGTAAGCTTGTAAACACTTTGACCAATGTCTGCCAACGAGGTACCAATCTAATGAACCAATCACACGCCTCCCTTTCTCCCTGCTCGCTCTCTAGCCCATGCATGCACGAGCCCAACACTCAAAGCATGAGCTGAGGTCTGCTTCTGGACCAATAGCGCTTGTGCATGTAAGTGATGGGGGCGTGGCTTTTGAGGGAGCACAGAGGGGAGGGGGGTGGGTGCAGACGGAGCACTGAGGGAATGCTACCTTCAAAATCATGCTAGTTTTCAAAAAATTACCAACCCTTCCTTTAAGCGAAAATAAGACATATAAAATACACAATACTGTATATAAATGACCTCAAATGTGTAATGTAGGGATGTTATCTGCTCTGAAGACCCTGACAAAAGAGTCTTAATCTACCGACAGACAGATTTTGTGCTATACTTACTCTCTGATGTACGTCGCTTTGGACAAAAGCGTCTGCTAAAAAGGAATTGTAGATCCACCTAGATGCCTTATGGGAATGGGTTCTGTTTAACAATCCACCCTTGAACGTCTTCTCAAGTATTAAGGCTCACAGTCTCTTCCATCTGTGTCGAGCACAGCCCAGGGATGCCATGGAAAGCTCACACAGGGTTGCTGTGGTAACACTGTAACAAGTTGAAACTACAGCAATTGGGTCTGTCGATAATAGTGAAAGATTACTTTAAGTAATCAGCTCTGCGCGCTCACAAGAACCAGGTGCTGCTAACCGATCACAGTCACAGTCTGGTCTGGCTCAATGGAAATGAATTCTGTTTAACAATCCCCTCTAGAACGTCTTCCCGAGGCTCACAGCTTTTTATGGAGTCACAGCTCACTGGCTTGCTGAGACTTCCAGATGCACACAGCCCAACTCACATCAATTGCAAATTAAAAATGCCTAGAAAAGAAAATAGGAATATAAATACAAATATTTTTGTCTTTTCTTCTTCACCTGCGAGGGGAACAGTTTCCCCACATTGCTGTCTGTGTCTCCGGCACACAGGGCGAGCTCGGTGGCTCCGGCCTGGGGCCCCAGCAGACTCCCCTCGGCATCTGGAGGGCTGTCGATCTCATAGTGGACGTATTTACAGGTGTCCATGTGGAAACAGGTGTTAAGGAAGGAGCAGTCGCCGAGGCTCTCGTCCGTGTGCTTGTTGATGATTCGACTGAAAGGAAAAACAACGAGCAGCATCAAAACATGTTGTTGTACTGTCTTTTTATTGAAATAGCTTCAGGTTTAAAAAAAACAAAAACAAAAAAACAGAAAAAATCCCCCTTTCAACACTTAAGAAGTTAGAATACAAGAACAGAAATACCGGTATATATATATATATATATTTTTTATAAAAAGGTTTAATTTCTTGTCGACTGTATTTTCTTTGGAAAGTTATTTTTTGCAATAACAGTCCAAATGTTGTTCTTCAGGTTGTAATATTTTTAACCTTGTTAACAGTGACCTCTTCAGGACAATGAATTTGTTTCATTTTACTTGATTTATTTCGGCTCATTTGGAGAAACACTGGACCTAAACGCATCATTAAAGGAGACATGTGGTAGACAAACTGCGCTCTAAGGAGTCTGATGAAAAAAAAAAAAAAAAACATTTGATCTTGTTAAATAAATTTTTAAAAAAGACCAACAGTCAATAAAAACTTTTACAGTACAGTATGCTGAGAGACACTAACCGGAAGTGCAGCTTAGTGCATGGCTGAGGTGTGTCCCCAGAGCGCACACACTCCTCTTTGGTCCCATGGTCGCAGAACTCCTGGACCTGAGCCCGACCACGTGATCGGAACTTCTCTACGATGGACTGCTCCTTGGCTGTGCTGGCATTGAGCAGCTCCAGAATCTCTCTGCTCACCTGGAGCACAAGCAGCAAATATTGAAATCGTACAAACAGACTAACATGCTTTCACTTTCTGGTTATTATGAAGTCGTCATCGCACAATAAAGATGGCTGCCCTGAAGCCTAAATTATTGATACACCCTATTGGCCAAGGTTTTGATGCCTTCATACATTTTGTTGTGAAACATCAGATTTCCAGAGAGTCAAATAAAAAAATGTAAAATGTGATTCCTGCTCATATTCATTGATAAATCTGGGTGCGTCACAAATCTTTCCCCTGCAGAGCTGCTGACGGCTTTACCGGACGTAACATCGAACAGCTGACGGCGGCAGAGCAGGATGTGATGTCATGTTAACAATTTAAGATACACTCTGGACGTCCTTATTTCAGAAAGTGGTCCTTCTGTCACCAGAGCAGGCAGAAGGATGAAGAGACATTATTTGTTTTCGAGGCGTTCAAAACCAGCTGTACATTTAATAAACATCAACAGATGTTTGTGTGTGGTGTCAGGGCGAGTTCTGTGACCTAATGAATCGTTACACGTTCATCATCATCATCATCATCCAGTTTTCCATCCAGACACATTAATAGGACAATTTCACCCCCCCCCCCCTCCCCCACACCTATCTTCCTACCTTCTTGCTCTGCTGCTCTTTAGTGGACTGTTGGTTCAGCAGGCTCTCGATCTCCATGTCCATATGTGACGACTGGCTCTTACTGCTCCTACCCTTCTTCTCAGCCCCGCTCCCTGACGCTGAAGTCCCCGCCAGCTGTGAGGAGGAGGAGGCGGCGGGCGTCAGAGAGGAGAAGGAGGCGTGCGGAGGAGAAGAAGCAGAGCTCTTGAGCGAAGGCGAGAAGCCCGGAGATCTTTTGTGTTGGGTTTGATCTTCTGCTTTTCTCTTGACGCCGGCTCGTTGGGCTCCGGCTCCGGACCCGATCATGGCCCATAGCTTTGTGTGGTCCACTGAGACAACCACTGAGGAGGAGGAGGAGGAGGAGGAGGAAGTAGATGAAGAGGAAGAGCTGGACTGTCGGACCTCGATGAGCTCCTGAGCAGAAAACTTGAGCAGCAGACTCTGGATGCATCCGTGACTAACAGGCGCTTCAGTCTGTAAGGAGAGAAAGACGCCTTTATGATACAACCAAAACACCTGCGAGCATCATGTCTGTGATTAAACAAACACTTACACTGAGATCATTTGTTATAGCAAGGGAGTCTGTTGGCATAGGGAGACTCAGATCAGACAGGTAACCCAGCAGCCTCTTCTCTAGCTCGGGGTCTGGTGGTTTTTCCGTCTCTTCTTGAGGGAGTAAAGGTGCAGACGGAGCCGGGCTGTCACTCCGGGCTGCCGAGCTTTCCGTGCTGCTGCCTCCAACGTCTTAGCGAGAAGACACAACAGACATCGACACTTTTTTTTATTTCCAAACATGTTTTCTAATCACGCATGCCAAAGTGGAAACCCTTTACCATAAGAAATGTTTCACAATATTCAAGGGCCCATTAGGCATTTGACACAGCGTGCCAGTTCTAATGTTAATCCCTCTATAAGAGCAATAGTTTGATGCATGCTTTAAAAGTCTATTAACTATTAACGATGTCCACAGTTGAAAACCATGCTGACAAATTGTGTTGCTCCATTATAACAAGAATAATGGACATGTATTCATTTATTCATTCATTCATAAGAAGTTTGAGAAGATTTCCATCTATTATCTGGATTTTTCAAGGCCCTATGGAGCATGGCTAAACTTCTTTTTATCTGTATAATTAATAATACAAAATGGTAAATGAACTTGAGCTTGTATCGTGTTTTCCTAGTCTTCATGTGGCTGCTGTAAACTATACAACAATATTAATAATAATAATAATAACTTTATTTATATAGCACCTTTTAAAATCACAGGTTTACAAAGTGCTTTGACAAAGAAGAACAAAGCAAACTAAACCAAACACAGAAGAACATTAACAACAGTAAGAATATAACAGACGCAAAATACAATTCAACAGAAAAGAACCCAAAGTGCACGATACACAACCAGACGTATAGAACCCGACCATCACAAGAACCATCATAAGAACCCAGGGAACACAAGAACCCAACAACAAGAGCTGAGACCAAGAGGACCAGAGATTTAAAAAGATGTAAGAAACTAAAAGAGCTGAAAAAAATAAATAAAAAGAGAACAGCAATAAGAAGGTAAGAGCAGTAAAAGAAATAGAAACAAGTGGTTAAAGGATCAAAAAACCCAAAACTATAATATTAATAAAAAGAAAAAGTAAATATAAATAATAATGAAAAGAATGATCATGTTTTAGATTGTGTTTTTACTGTTTATGTAAAACCATTTTCTAATATTTGGAGCTGAAATTATAAGTTTATCAACAGAAAATGGACTTATATTGCAACAATCGGTCGTAAGGTCACTTATAAAGAAAACAACACATCATAGTTTGGTTCAATTTCCCTCAAATGTCTGGAATTTCTGATTTTATCTAAGTAATGCTGAAGATAAGTCCAGTCCAGGCATACATTGATTATATCACAGGGTTAAATCAAACATTTAGGATAAGGAAGCGTCACATCAGCATCATAATGTCAATGTAGGGCTGGACACGATATGGACCAAAACTCATATCTTGATATTGTTTAGCAGAATGGTGATACTCGATATATATCCATATGTATTTTATTAACAGTGAAAACACGTCGAAAAAATATATAATAATTATAAAATAAAAATGTTCCTTAAATACAATAAAAGAGAGAGAGAGAGAGAGAGAGAGAGAGAGAGAGAGAGAGAGAGAGAGAGACCTGGCACCTCTATAACGTTATTTTAATGCAACATAAACTATATCCATATTAACGATATTGTCTTACCCTATATCTTGTTTGAAAATATATCGATATATCTTAAAAACTCGATGTATTTCCCAGCCCTATGTCAATGTGCTGCAAATAAATCGAGCTATAAAATCCTCTAATGTGCGCTTTTCAGTTTCCGGATTGTGTAAACATCTGTTAATGAAACAAAAATGTTTTGAAGATATTCTCTTTTTTTTTTTTCTCTCTTCAAGTATCATTATTATTTAAATCAAGAATAAAAACCTAAATTAAATCCAGAATCCATAATAAGCCAAAAAACAATGAATGTACCTGTTGAGACCTTCTTAGGAAGCCAAACTACTAAATCTATTTGTTTTTTTTACAGGATTCACTTTGTGATCGGAGTCTGTCCGGTTTTAATTTGACCATTTGCTGTCTTTGTTTTTGTTCTCGGTCCATTAAACAAACAGTGAACAGGTAGATGTGATGAGTAGGATGATCTGTGTGTCGTACCTGAGGTGAGCTGGTCTTTCCTCCGCCGCTGCAGCCTCTCCCGCAGAGAGTCCAGCTGCTTCTTGTGCGCCTGAATGTTGCTCCATGTGTCAGACATACCGACCCTGAATTCATCCACAATTAAAAACACTATTCCTGCTCTCAAAGAACAGTAAAGTTTAAAAACAAAGGTGAACACTGCCCGCCTTGTTTGGAGCGGAGAATGTATGGTACACGGTCAGAAAGTCTCGGGCCAGCATCCTGGTGGAAAGATTTTAAGGTTCCGCCCCCTGTGGTTCCGCCTCGCTCTCTGGATTTAAACGGAAATGCTTTTATTCTCTTACCATCTAAATTTACAGGGTTTTATTTTCTACCCGATTTTGTTATACGCCACATTTCTTAACAAAAAGAAACAGCGAATGATAATCTCAATCTTGTTTGTTAAAATTGTTCTTGGTCGGACTCATTTAGGAAACGGTTTACACTCAACTTCCGATGTAACTGGAATTAAAAGGCCTGTGTTGTGTGTCTTAAATGTCGTGAACTGGTTCTATTTCTGGAGAAAATGTCTGTTTTCTATCATTTCATCATATCATTTGAATTGTAAGGTTATATTTAACACATTTCTTTCCCCACATCAGTCCTCCTCCTCCTCCTTCTTCTTCGCTGTTTTTTTTTTTTTTTTTTTTTTTTATCTCGCTAACGCAAAGATGGCGGAGGACGAGAAGAGTGGAGAGTTACAAGCTCTGAAGGTACCGATCCCTTTTTATATCACACTCCGCTGCCTCTACGTTTTGTTGACTTCCCCTTCAAATAAGAATTGTATTTCTGTCACGCTTTGCTGGTTTTACATGTCCTTAGATACTCGTTACTATAACAACAGGCTCAAAGTAGCAGACCTGTACAGGTGCCCTTCCTTTAGTTTTGATAGTGTGCAGTTTTTTGTTTTTTTTGTGTCTATTTTGCGACATTTAACTGCACCGAGCATCCACTGCATCTCCTGCTCTAACTGAGTCAGCAGATTGTCTATTGCATCAAACATAATTGGTATGGATGCAGGTATGCTCTCTGAAGTCATAATCCTTAATCAATAACATACACAATATTATTTTAACATTTGACAAATGAAGGTTTGCATGAGCAGGATACATACTACTTTTATTATTTACACTACTATAGTTATTATATTCTGTTAGAAGTTAATATCTATTATGTATAGCACTTGCAAAAAGTACAGTACACATCTTATAGTCTAGTTCAGGGGGTGGGCCACATGCGGCCCCCATCAACCCTCAACGTGGCCCTCAGGTTCATTTTTTACACATCAATTAACATGAAGAAAACATGATGAAATCTGCCATGAAATCATGAAAACCAGAAATATGTCCATAATAATATTTGATCACTGGTGTATGTTGAGTTAAATTTGAGACATAATTGACTGTGATCGTTTAATTTGGCCCTCTGGCAAGTGAGGATTAAATGAATGTGGCCCTTGCTGTCACCCATCCCTGGTCTAGTTTTTATACCAAGTCCAGACTACTACAATCCTCAGAACGCAAGTCAATGCGTCTTATGTTTCTTTGTCTTCTTTCAAACCCAATACTCTTTAATGTTCTGTTAAAACATTACATCTGAAGCCCAGGTGTCATCTCAATGATGCTACATGAAATGTATGTATAATTGTATTGTACTGCTGTTAAAATAACAGGCTTAATCATTCAAATCGTGTCCTGATCTTCATGTGTGAAATTGGTTAAAAATGTAAATGTTGTACATTTTGATATGATTACAATGTTGATTTGGAATTTTGGTGTCCCAGTTTAAAACCAACTCAGTCTTTTACTAAAGGTAGACGTAGCTGTGAGACCTTTGATCTATTTTTAAATACTTTAGGATTCAACCACTTGTACTTACCGTCAACCCTCCCTCCCCATCACAGGAGCTCGTGGATGACCTGTATAATTTCAGAGATTGCTATTTTGAGTCGCACAGTGAGGAGGAGGCTGGGAGAAAACAAAGCGATGTCGCACAGGAGACAGAAAAGACACTGAAGAAGCTGGAGGAGAAAGAAGGTGAGCGCTGCACTTACACAATTACAGTCCAGACTTCAATTTGAGATTGGATATCAATTAAGCCAACTGTCCCTCTTGTGTTTCTAGATGATTTAAAACACAAAGCAGAGTTTCTGCTGCTAAAGGGCAGGTGTCTGAATGTAGCTCCTGACTTCAGTGCTGTAGCAGAAGAGTGCCTTTCCCGCGCTGTGAAGCTGGAGCCGGGCCTGGTGGACGGCTGGAACACATTAGGGGAGCAGTACTGGAAAAAAGGAGATCTGATTGGTGCTAAGAACTGCTTCACTGGAGCCTTGCAACAGGTAAAGAGACAAGAAAGTGAGGGTGACATGTTTGGTTTTGAACACATCAAAGCTACATTTTCTTGTCAGGCGTGTGTCTTTGACGTTGAAAAGCACAAACAGTAAATTAACTGAAATCGTGACGCATGTTTTTTTTTTTAACAATTCACTTATGCGACTTTGCTTATCTTCCACCTTGGCAGAGTAAGAACAAAGTGTCTCTTCGTAACCTGTCCATGGTGCTGAGACAGCTGCCAGCAGTGGACAGGGATGCGCATGGAAAGCAGGTTATGGAGAGTGTTGACATGGCCAGACAGGCGGTGCAGCTGGATGTTACAGACGGGATGTCCTGGTGTGAGTAGAAGAGCGCCTGGGTTCTTCTTAGTAAACAGATAATATGACTGCAATGAGCTTGTTGAAAGTATTACTGTTTTCTGTCTGCAATGAGGGAGCTGTTTGTTTCACATCGTTAGAATAAAGTTCAACTTAATTATCCAATCTAGTATGTCAACGACAAAATATTAGACTTTTTAGAGCGTGCATAGGCTTATATCTGTGCAAGCAATTAGACATATTGCTCCACAGATTTCAAAATAAAAGCTTAGACTGTGGCACTTCATTGGCAGCATTTAATATCTGTATCATCCAAAAATGTCATTCTAAACTAAAAATAATCAAGTTTGTAAAACACGAGGGTAAAGAGTTTTCAAAGTCAGAATAATTTATATAAAATTACACACTATATATATATTGCAGGTCTATTATTTTTCTCTTTTTGATGTTTAATTTCTAATACAATCTTCTTCTTTTGTCTTATTATTATAAATGTTAAAGAAAAAATTGTAAGAACCTTTTTTATGAAATATTAATAGAGAGTATGCTCACTACTGAGTTGATTTCTGCCTTCAGAAATCCAACACTCAACATGTAGAGTGGTTTGGTTTACTGTGGTCTGATCCATTATGTTTGTGGCATTTAAAAGGTTAATCGTCAAACAAATATGAGTAAAGGTTAACTGCAATAGGAGCAGCGATTTAAGTATTTATATGAATCCTCATTCTCTCTCAAATATATTGTCATCAATGTATAAATATTTTTGTATTTGTTCCAGATATCCTGGGAAATGCTTATGTGTCCCTGTTCTTCTCATGTGGTCAGAATCCACAGTTGTCTCAACAAGCTTTAAGTGCCTACGCACAATCTGTGAGTATTCAGCATTAAAAATGTTTGATGAAGTCCACCAGCACTAATCCCACCGATTGGACTAGTGTTTACTTGCCTCTTTCCTGTCTGCAGGAGAAAGTGGACAGAGCTGCCTCCTGCTACCCAGAGTTGCATTTCAACAGGTCCACTCTGTTCCAGTACGAGGAGATCTTCGGCTCGGCGCTGGAGGGCTACAGCCGAGCAGCGGCACTCGACCCTAGCTGGGAGGAGCCTCCGGAGAGAGAGAAGCAGCTGCTTGAGTATCTAAGGAAAGTCACAGAGCTCATACAGAACAAGGTAGGATCACATTCACGGCATACTGTGTTGTTTTTAAAACTTGTGTAATGATTATATAACAGACAATACTTACAATTATACTGACTTAGAAACAATTGAATAAGGTTCTAAAGGCAAAAGTACAAAATGTAACATTTTTGTGTCACCTCCACATACTTCTAGTGTTTCCACATTGATTGTGAGTCAGTTGAGTCGTAGGATCGGCTCTGATTTTACGTCACTAAATAACTGACACAATTTTGGAAAACATTGAAGTTCAGCTTTGAAGAAAGAAACTCAACGTGGATTTTAGAAAACCAAAACCAGTCATGGATTCAACATTACAAAAAGATAGAAAGTAATGATATTGTAGCAAATTGCAACAAGGTCATGAAGAGGTAATGTAAAAATGTAAGACAAAAACTGGAATTAACAAAATATACTTTTTTTTACACTTTTTTAAAAATAAGAAATTTATTTAAGTATAAATATGAGTATTTTTCTACTTTTGTAATCAACTTGCCAAATTTAGATTTAATATAATATAATATAATATAATATAATATATATATATATATATATATATATATAATTGTTTTAGTTGAAGTATACAATTTTATGGTATACCTTTTTTTACAAAAAAAGATCTACTACTCCACCACTAGATGGCAGCACTATCTTTTGATCATCCCTAACCATCAGTGTGTCCATCTTTTCAGGGGAAGGTGAAGGCTCGTCGGTTACGGACGATGCTCTCCACCCTCAACACCTCAGCGTTGGGCCCCTGCTCCTCCCCTCAGTTCCGCTCCCCAACAGGCCGTGTTGGCAGCCTGGAGCCCAGAATGCTTTCCTCCCTCACGCACGGTCTTCACCCTGGGGAGGCCGCTCTGGGCAAGGTGGTGTTCAGCTTGGCCACTGAGGGTCGCATGGCCTTGTGAGTGCAACTTTATCTACTGAACTTGCTGGTTTGAGGTGGAGAAACGCCTCTGGACTTTTTGAGTGGTGTTGTAAAAAAAACTTTGTTTCTGCAGCACGTTCGGTATGGTGGACAGCGAGGAGACGTGTATAGTGGTGATGGTGTACAACACTGCGGACAGCTGGGGCGTCCTGATAGGAGATACTGTAGTCATTCCTGAACCTCAGGTCAAACGGAACAGCATAACCCATAAAGATGAGGTCAGTGTGTCTCTTTGCTGTTCAAATGTGCAAAGAAATGTCTTTCTAAATGCTATAACTTTTATATTTCCTCTGTCTGGCAGTCGTTCGACTTCCGAAGTATAAGAGTGGACTCTCCTCTGCTCCTCATTGTCAACGGGAAGAAGCAAAACATCCACAGTCAGATTGCTGCCTCCGTCAGCTACAAACCACAGAGCGAATGAGCCCGACAACAAGCAAGAGGACCAAATTTTGAATTTGAACACAAGTTTGGACACTAATGGAGGTGTTAAGTTTCTAAAGTTTGTGCCGGTTTTATGTGATGTCCTGTAAATAGATTTCACCCCGTGTCTTTGTATGTAGGGAGACACTTTGTTTATATTTATAAATATTTCTTTTTGTATTATTTTAAGGAGACAACAACGAGTTCATGGAGAAATAAAGAAACCTGGGAGGATGAGAGTATTCTGTCACAATGATTACTTCTGTTTACACTGATAAAAACCCTTCTGTCTCAACCAGATTTCTTTTGTGTGGTGTTTTAAAAACACAGACAGCTGACATGTTTACCTGTCTTAAGTAGGAAAGCACAGGTGTTATTAATATTATAATCCTAATATTCATTTATCTATGTAAGCTGTAACAAAAAGGTTGCATGTATAAACCCAGACCCTGAAACTGAAACTTCATTTGTTAGATTAGATTGACTGTAATTTTCATAATTGCTTTTCCAAATGTGATGACATATAACAATGTCATATGTCTTTATGAAAGTGTTTATTTAGAACTACACTAACTACACAGGGGATTTTGGCACATTTTTTTTAGGGCGCTACCCACACGTTTAGCTGTGTTGCTCAATTCACGAATGCACGATCCTTACAAGTTATACCTCGTTGTAAAAGTGACTAATAAGGCTTTCCAACGATATAAAATACAACACCAATTAGTATTATTAAAGTGGTGAAATAATTGACCAAAATAATGTTTCCAAACTTTTTTTGAGGAGTTTATTTTAAAAGATAGGTTTCGTTATTTTACAACCCTGAAAATATAATTATTCATCATTTCATTCATATGTTAGCTGTGTCGGAAGCTATGGTCGGAAGTCAGAAGAAAGCATTTTCTGTGGTTTGATTGCCTGAAAATATGCATTTATTGTCTTTTAGGGTTAAGGTTGGGCTCATCACTTACCCAAACCCCTGAAACTAAGCATTTAAGATATAAACCAGACATGAGAATTACTGGAGAAACATGGCACTGATAGTGACTCAAAGTCCTTCAAAGTTGTTTTAATAAAAAACTAAAGCTAAATCCGACACAATCTCACAGGAGTTTGTGATAAATAGTTAGTGA
Organism: Labrus bergylta; assembly: GCF_963930695.1. NCBI lineage: Eukaryota > Metazoa > Chordata > Actinopteri > Labriformes > Labridae > Labrus > Labrus bergylta. The sequence continues at coordinate 14,605,015 of NC_089216.1, forward strand.
CTAACACAATATGTTCACTTCAGTGGATACCAAAATGAATGCTTACATTTTTTTATTTCAATCCTTTTTAGGTCAAATTTTGGTTACGCTGAAAAATTGCGACAAATGCCCCCCTCACCCAAATCAACACGAACAAGCCACCTAAATCTTTAAACCATAGAACACTGAAAAAAATGAATGTATGGATAAATAGTGAGAACAGAGAAGTGAATATGCCACATTCTGTATACAAGCCGCTGCTGTCTCAGTTCTTCTTTATGAGCGGTCGGCCTCAATCTTGGGCTGGGGAGCTGAACTGGAAGAAGGTTTTGGCTCCGTCAGCCTCCAGGCAGGAGAAGAATCTACTGTCCCCATCTAGACCCAACGAGAGGAACTGAGGGCTTCTCTGGGGAATGGCCTGCCGAGCCAACCCTTGGTGACACACAAGGGGTTGATGGATGTTTCTCATTGTTCAAACAGATCAAAATTCCTTGACATAGACAATCAGCTCATTACTCCTACTGTTCCTTCTGAGTGGCCCCTTCTTCTTTACAGACACCTACAGCTGTGTTTTTAACATCATTCTTGCTGTGCTTCCTTCCTGCTCTCATTAATAAGTGAGCACCACACTGCTGATTTAACAACACCCTTAAGTTCTCAGGAAAACCACTTAAATATCTGTCACATGTTCAATGAATTTAAGTGATACTGTCAGCAGATTATTGGTGTTTTAATTAGAAGCTTACTTCTGTTCTTGTCAAGTGTATTTAGTATTTAGTGTGTATAATTGGCTGCAACACATGATCATTTCTAGTATTGACTAAAAAATGGTCTAATTAATCAATTGAGTCCTGTTTTAGTCTGGAACATTCAGCAAAGATGCTGATTGTAGCTTTGCAGAGCGCAAAGTTACATTCTCATACTGCTGGATTTTTACTGAAAGGTATTGAGGTAACAAAAAGTTTGTCATAAACATCAACTTTGAACTTAAAAACAAAACTGTTTGCAAGCTTTTCATCGTACAAACACATTCCTCTACTTGAGCTGTTATCAGTTCTTGTTTTGTACAGCGCTTGTTTTAAACATTAAGAAAAAGTGAATTGAAGGAAAGAAATTAAGTGTATCATTCCCAACATCCACAAACAATCCACCTTCACCTATTTTAATGTAAAACATCAAATGTATATCTCCTGAACTAAAGGAGATCTGTACCTTTAAACCGGTAATGGAATTATTCTGATTTGAAATGGTCCTACCAGTGTTATAATCGTGATGTCCTGGCTGTGTCGGCCTTTCTCTTTCCCCCACCACCATGCTGCGCAGCCTCAGAGAGTCATACAGCCCCCGTAGTTTCTGGTACTGCCTATTCCTTTCCATCAGCCTTTCAGACACCTCACCGTACTGCCTTTTATACTCCTCCATCACCTGAGGGAAAACACGTTTTAGACAATCATGGTTTTTCCCTTTAACTTGAATCACCAAATGTACCTACAAGTTAAGATTGTCAGATATTAATGCCAGTTAAATCACTTTCATTGTCTACATAAAAAACTGTGTTGTCAAATAGAATACTGACCAAATTATTACTGGTATATTCATCATGCTAATAGATAAAAGATTTAACTACCATTGTACAACATTTACTGCAGCTTCTTGTATTCTTACATCGTTTAAGGTTCAGAAAGAGGAAGAGATAATGACCATAGATGTTCCACTCTTTCATCCACCCCTTAAGGCCCTTAGTAAAATCTTCTCAATGGTTTTACAAATACAGCAAAGATTTAAAAACTGTTTTTAAGGCCTTATTCAAATGTTAATCACCACTTCAGTTTGAGAATTGTGGTTTACTTTCTTCTGGGAGGCGATTTCCCCTCTCATGGCGGTGAGCTCCAGCTCTCTGCTCTGATTCTGCTGGCTCAACATCTTCTCCAACTGCTTCAGCCGGACCGCCGCTCTTGAGAAACTGTACTCTTGATACATACGCTCCTGATGGACCTGTTTTTAAAAGAATAAACTGATGTTGCATGTTGAAAGGGGGCACTTTTGCATTGAACAGGTGCAAAGCTACATGTTCATACACATATAAAAGTATAAAATATGACCTGATAGCTCCAGAAGGCCAAAGCTCTGGCACTAATGTCCAAGACTATGTCAGGTCGCAGACCTGCCAGCACCATGGCTTTGTACTCCTCAGAAGGTGACAGCTCTGTTCTCACTATGTCCAGCTTCCCTGACAGCGCAGAGGAGCAGGCTGGACAGATGGCGGGGGAGCGGCTGAACTCACCGGACCCGTGCTGATCGCAGAAAGCATGCGAGCACGCTGTGACCCAGGCGAAGCCACTCAGCTTGGTTCGGCACTTTGGGTAGTTACACAGCAGTGTAACATCACAGACAGACATGGTCGAGGCTGAAAAGAACAGTGCAGTTTCATTAAAAAGTGAGGCAAGTGTGTTGTTTTTAAAACAATCACATACGTTTTGAGTTTTTCAGAGACCTTAACAATGGAAATAAAAAACACTTTGTTTGGCCTTATCACATACCACACTTGACATGACAGTTTAAGAAGGGTTCAAGAATGTTAGGCCTTTTTTCAAGACATATTGAAGCTGTCAGGTTCAGTGTGTAGACATTTTAAAGAATCTAGTTTACTGACTGAATGGGGCTATCAATGATTTTATTTGGGTACAACATCATGATTTATTAAGAACAACCTCTTCATTTTGATTCATGATGAATAATAAACTGTATAAAAAGTACATTTTGGGCTAACATCGCCCTTCAGTCCTTAAGAAAACCGAAATTACAAGCAGAAGAAACATTTAAATAGCATATTGTACTAATAGTTACACTAAATGTTCTCCGCCAAAACAATCAAGGATTTGATTTATGTCTGTTTACAACAAAAATAGCAGATTAAATATGAATTCTGTATGGTTGCCAATTCTAAAACTAATAACAATGAAATAACTTAATAAATAAATAACCTCATTTAAGTGTTTATGAGATTATTTCTTAGTAAATAAGCCTTGTAAAGCTAGCTTAATGCTACATCAACTGCCGTGAATATGAGCAGTTGGCTCAACTTTCTCCAAAGTCAATTTCCTCATTGTGAAGGAACACCTTTTGTTTTTAAAACCATATATTAGCGAAACTTGCACGGATACCTTAACCGGTTATTTTTCGTGAATTCGTTTTTTTTTTTTTTTTAAACCTACCAGAAGGACTTCGGTGAGCAGCAGTTAGAGCTTTACACGCACCTTAATGACGTCACAGAATGGCAACGTAAAATTGCGTAAACATTTCGTCTTATATATAGATTTGTTTTAAAAAGAAATGTACCAACAACGTGTCTACAAATCTGCAATATCAGAAATCAGACATCTTGAAGCATATAAAAGGATATAGTTTATCTTTAAAGTGTCGCACTGCTAATTTACTTATCTTGTGAGTCTTCTAGTCATAAATATGACACTTTTCTACATTTAAATGTTCTATTTATTTGTTTAGATGAGGGCATACACTTTCTAAAGCAGCCCAGTTTAAAGAAAAACACGAGTTAGGCTATTTCCCCTCTGAAAATCAAAGTGGGTTACACCTTTTTTTTTCTTACGCAGCCTTTGAGTGGATACAGGCCTATAATGTGAGATACCTACTTAAATACCCCCCCCACACCACCTCCATCTTCCTCCTCCACCTTCCCCCCTTTTTCTCTCGCTCTCTTTTATCCGTTTCTCCACGTGGTACAGGAGTAAAGGCGGGGGGTGAAAGAGCGGCATTGTGCTTTGCAGCAGTGGATCCGGGGGTTCATAGTGAGAGAGGGGAGATGCTCACTCAACTGTGTCCAGCACGCCATTGTCAAAGATTCCCATCTATTCTCTGCCTTTTAAATAGAGCTCCAATGTAAGATGCTTTTTTTTTTGTGTGGGGCGAGTAAGAGGGGTGGGGGTATTATGCGCCTGGCGATAACACACGAAATACATGCATGCACATAGGAGGACTGTGTGGCCCCTCTTGCACACAGCCACTCACTGCAGTTTTGTTTATAATTGGCCCTATGCAAATCAAAGGCTGGCAAAATCGCCTGACAACTCACCCGTCATAATTATGTTGTATTATTTTACTTTTGCTGATTGACATCACCTGCCAGTCAAGCTTTTCGATTTTAATGTCATTATTATGCACTTTGCAAGGAATACAAAAAAAAAAAAAAGGTGCAGTTCACTTGGTGGTCTTTAAAAGAAATCGATAAGTCACCTCCTGTGAGACTTAGTTAAGACACGTTATTGCATAGTTTGATTAAATTCACTTCAAGTAATGATTTAGGCCTTTATGTTCCCAAAAGCAAATTGTCAGATCCATTCAAATGTGTTTTGGGGATCCAATGGCTTTGACACCTAATTGTCATGTTTTAATGAAAGTATAGGCTGTCTAGTTGCTGCGAGAATGTTTAAAGAAAAACTAAAGCTGGAGAGAAAGAGAGAAGCAGGGAGACTGTGTGTTACACGCCATTGAAATGCAAATATCATTGAAGAACAAGGAGTGGTTCTGTGTGTGTGTGTGTGTGTGTGTGTGTGTGTGTGTATGATGTGTGTGTGTGTGTGTGTGTTTGTATGAGTGTGTGTGTTCCCTGTATGTGCATACAGCGGGGCAGCAGTGGGAGAGGAGGGGCGCAAATTTGGACAAGTTTTTTTGGGGAGAAGAGACTTTAGAAAAGCCACACACGCGCTCTCTGTGGCTTCATATGACACGGTGCGACAGACCTGCGGATTTCCCAACACCTTTCTTTATTTTTGGAGTTTATTACATTCAAAAGTCATCATACAGGTAACTTTGAAATTTCCCGTCTAATCCAAGGGGTTGCTGAAGTTTCGAAGTTTGGATGGTTTCAGGAGCGCTTTCTCAGTGCGCAAAAACGTGCGTATGGTGCAATTCAACCGACTGATGCCCCCCACTCTGTCTGACTCGCCGTGAATCATGTCACGCCGGAAGCAGAAGCGACCCCAGCATCTCGTTAACGCGGATCCGGGGGGCCCAAGGTTGCTATCCAACGGTGAGTAAACATCTTTACGAATGTGCATGCCTTTTTATCTTTGGGAATTCTTCAGAGAGGGATCCTGCAACCAGATCGCGCCAATCTATGCATGGAGAATTCTCTTTAGGCCATAACATTTTCATACATATTCATAGAACTTTGGTTCGAATTTAGATTTGCATTCAGAGAATGGTTCCGTATCGCTGATTTCTACCTTTTTCACAAATGCATTTATGCATGGCCACATTCCTACAAAATGTACCTGATTTGATTGATCGGAATTAAAATGTTTGAGTTTGTCAAGTAAAGAACACCCCCCCCCCCCCCCTTTGTCATTCACTGTAATGGGCCCGACTAAATGGAGGCCTAAGGCAATTTGGTCGGGGCCAATAAACTTGTCCCTCTGAAGTGAATAGAGTAGGATTAACTAACATACATCAGTGGCCATTTTCATGAGCTGTTCGTCCTCCAGGAAACCAACAGGCTGCTCAGCGCTGACTGCTGGAGGTCTTTGATAAGTATAGAGCACTCTCTTATTTGTAAACAATAAGGTGCATGGGGGGTGGGGGGCTGTGTTTTTGGTGAAGATTAATCTTCCACCCTTCTATTCTCTTCCCCTTTTACCCTAAGTCCATGCCTTACTCTCCTATGCACCCCTCTTTCCCCTTTTTCACATTCTCAGTACTTCCCTCCCCCCTTTCTTTCTCCCTTGTTCTTGCCCCCCAACCCTATTGACTGTATACCCTACACACTTGGTCTCCTCAAACAGGGGGGGGGGGGATTGAGAATAAAAGTATTCAGAGGGCAAAGAGAGATTGCTCCTGCACTTGTTCTGAAATGCAAATATTCAAACCAGCGCACCAGTCTTTGTACAGGTACAAATGAAAGTTTACTTCAGGAGATAGTTTTTGGTTCCCGGCATGTGAAAGTTTGTTTAGAAGTCACAAAAAGGAATTTCACAGGTACAGTCTTTCATTCCATCACTATATCTCTCCAGGAGGGAATAGTAAGTCTGTTCATTGTTGTTACCCTCCCCCTTCTTTTTCTTTTTACTCATTCTCACTCTGTGCTCAAGATTCTGAAAGAATTTGACCCCTGGGCTGCAGAGGTCAGATTAGTTGACCAATCAGAGTGTCTGGACAGTGCCCAGAACCCTTAGCATGGCCTGACCCTTGACCTCCACTGTGACGTAAGGGGGGAAGGGTGAATAGGGAGATGAAAGACGTAACTGCAGTAAGGAGGGGGTGGGTTAAGAGGGGTTATGGGTTGTCTTGGTGATGCCCATTGTACTCTAAAATGTGTTGCCATAGCAGCAAGGTGGCCTGTAAGCTTTTTTGTGTGTGCAAGATGTTTGAGTAGTTTTGCTCCGTAGAGCACAGATTGAGACAAGACATGACAAAGACTCATAGACTGCAGAGTATCGTCCACTTGTTTGTCTTCTTCTTGTCCAAAGCCATTCAGGACCCTTTTTGGAATCACAGGATCATTTGGTTTGCATACCAATTTTGCAAAGAACCTTTGTAAACAATAACTGGAAGCAATGAAATAAACATAATCTAAATGAAGCTAAATGTTTTGAGTAATTTACACACCTGGATATTTTTTTTTTTACTGATATTGTAAATTTGAAATGTTATAATAATGTCCCTTTAAAGGAACAAATTGAAAAGTTTTAGTCTTAAATATTTTACTTTGCTTTGTCATCCTCAGAAGAACACCTGGGCATGAAGTCACCCTCCATGTCTCTTGGCTCAGAAGTGACCTCATCAGGATCTTCCTCCTCCTCCCCCACCTCTCTCCAAGATTGCCAGCCGCCTCTGGCCCCTCGCCCATCCCCTGGTGGGCTCCACGCGCCCTCCTTACCCAGCGAGAGCTCGCCTCCTCCCCACTGGCCCAGCCACATTGCCCCCTTCACCACCTCCCTCCCAAACACCCACTCCTCCCTCTCTCCAGACTTTCCTCACCCCTCGCTGTCATCACAGACTCACTCACCTCTTCCCATTGGTCAAACCTCAGGTTCCCACAACCTGGCCCACCAAGGAAACTCTCACTCCACCATGACCTCCCCGGCGATGGGCAGCTCAGCCACAACCACTACCTCCTCCTCTTCATCCTCCTCTTCCTCTCAGTGTGTGCCACCTCACCACGAAAGCTTGAGCCCAGGCCAGCAGCAGAACCTCGGCTCTCCCGGAGAACAGGGACAGATCCAGGTTCCGCCAACCTTGGCTGTACTGCTTGAGGAGCTGAGGGTTTTACAGCAAAGGCAAATCCACCAGATGCAGATAACAGAGGAAATATGTAGGCATGTTCTAAGGCTTGGAGGAGCTGTCTTTGGTCAAGTTAATAACACACAGTCAAGTAGTGCAGACACCAACCAGAGGTCTACAGGAGCTGCATCATCATCACCAACACACCCCTCCACTGCCACACCAATGACCACAGCATCATCGCTGTTGAGTGGCCTTCAAACTTCCCTCTACCACCACTCATCCGTTCCCAAATCAGGTGCTTCAAATGTCAATGGTAGCAGAGCTACATCCTCCTCTACCTCTTCCTCATCTCTTGCATCTTCTATCAGCTCCTCTGTTGCTTCCCTGCATCCTCTGTCCTTGTCACTGGGTTTGCCACCACGTTACCTCCATGAGAAATCATCCAACAACCCCTCATTTGGTCACAGCAATGGTATCAGTTTTCCAACTCCTCCCCTTCCAACCACCAGCCTTTCCCAGGATCTCCAGCCTAGCTCCTCCTTGGGCTCTGCCTCCTCCGCAGGACGCCCTCAACACATGTGCCGTTTTTGTGGGAAGGTGTTAAGCAGTGATTCATCACTTCAGATCCACCTGAGGTCACATACAGGTGAAAGGCCCTACCAGTGTCCAGTCTGCTTAAGCCGGTTTACAACCAGAGGGAACCTCAAAGCCCATTTTCTGCGTCACAGAGAGCAGAACCCTGAGCTGTCCCTGTCACTGCTACCCCCTGCACTGTCAGAGCAAACCCAGAGTGGCCCTTCTTCTGGTGCCATCCAGAGAAGGAGAAAACGACGGGCCGATGAAGATGAGTCATTTAATGGAGTGAAAGGCAGCATTCCTGGGGTGCCAGATAACATGGCTTTAGGGTTCCTGTCTGGTGCATCTACTCGGCCTTCAAATTCCTCCTTACCTCTGCCACCATCAGTGGACATGGCATTGCTGTCCACTGCCCATTCCTTGCTACAGCTGAACAGAGCCTCAGCTGCATCTACCACCAGCGCATCAAGCACTGCATTGCCTTCTTCGTCCTCATCTTCGTCCTCCATGGGGAACCATTTCAAAGGAGCAAAGCAGCAGCGATTTGATGAAAACACACCTCCTCACTCCACCCTCCATACAACTTCAGCATACTCTCAGCTGGCCCACCTACCCAAGATTCTCTTCCCTGGGGGTGCCTCTGCTCACCACCTTGCACTTCTCCGACCCCCAGGCCACCCATCCAACTCCCACCTCTCTTCTGCTCATCAGCTACCCTTTCCCTTTCCCCCCTTCCCGAAACCATCAACCTCCTCCCCTTCTTCATCCTCTCCCACCGCCTCTAGCCAAACTTCTGACACCTCCAAGTTGCAACGGCTGGTACAGAAACTTGAAAAGCAGCCACAGGGAGGGGCCTCTTCTTCTTCCTCCACCTCCTCAACAACCTCTGCTGAGACCAATGGGGACACCCATGGCTATGACCTGAGCACCACCTCCAGTGCCTATCGCAGGGAAATGTTGGCTGCTCTTGGCCTAAGCCCTAGTGCCAATGCTGTTGGACTATTCTCCAGCCAGGCAGTCTCAGGTTCTGGCACAACTACAGTCACCCCTTCTCTTCCTACGACCCAAGCTGCTAATCAATGTGGAGTGTGTCTGCGTGTCCTCAGCTGCCCAAGAGCTCTGCGATTGCATCAGGCCACACATCTGGGAGAGCGCCCGTTCCCTTGCAAGCTGTGTGGTCGGTCATTCTCCACAAAGGGCAGTCTTAGGGCCCACCTGGCCACTCACCGTGCAAGACCCGCTAACTCCCGTGCCTTGAACTCCTGCCCCTTGTGCCCCCGCAAGTTCACAAATGCCTTGGTTCTTCAGCATCATATCCGCTTACATCTAGGTGGACAATTACCTCCCGATGAAGACATGCCTCCTGAAGACGGCCCAGAAATGCATAATGCCATCCTCAGTGATGGCAAGAATGGCTCAGTCAGTACAACACCTCAACTCCTTCCTCTAGCCTTGACAACAAACTCCAGGTCCTCAATGGATACTTTCAACTCAGGGTCTACTTCTAAGCAATCCACAGCTGCTGATGCTACTTCTGTGAAGACGGAGGAATCAGAAGGCTCATCACCCAGTGTAAGCCCACCCCTGACCCGTAATCCCCCCTCAGCGGGAGCTGAGGACCCCCTGCATATGGGAGACAACACCCTAGCTAATGGTAGCCCCATGAATAGCTCCATGAGCTCTGAGGAGAAGAATCACCCTGACCTAGGCAGCACCAGCCCTTTCAAAGCACCCATAGTTAGTTCTCATTCATCAGTGAATGGAGATGCAGAGATGAATGACGCACCTCTTTCCTTATGTGTTTCTAAATCTGAAGTAGAAAATGATATCTTGCGCGGGGGGATAAATAACGATGAAGCTTGCTCAACAAACAAACCCACAACAAGTTCTGATTCTAACCCCAAACCCCTAGCTGAAAACTCCTTACCTGCAATTATCCCACCGACTAGCCCCGAAGCTTTCACTGAAGGAGAGAATACCTGTGGGAGTGAACCGCTGGAGGCACAAGAGGCAGATGCTACCCAAAACAAAGCCAAGATTGAGACCACTACGCAAAAAACGTCTTTTCCAGCTTTGGATCCAGAGCCAGAGAGGGACATTCAAAAAGAGGAGGGTGACAGTTTGCCAGAAAAGTCTTCAGAGGACCCAGAGCCCTCTGTCACAACAAAAGCACAAGACACTCATCTTCCTCGCCCTGACAAACCCTATAGTTGCTCGGAGTGTGGCAAGGCATATGCCAGCCGAAGTGGACTTAAGGTAAGAGTTATAGATACTGCTGATTTTGAAGTTGAAGTTGTAGGAAGATAGCTTTTTGCATCAAGAGATTTCTTTATTCTGTACTTCAGAGTAAATGACTAATGTGTTGTGTCTCCCATTAACAGGGCCATATGAAAACTCACCCTGGAGCATTGACCAATACCTCCTCCAAGCCTCAAACCAATGACAATGACATTGTAGAGGACCACAGTTCTCATCCAGCTAATAACAAAAAGGAACTGCAGGAAGAAGAACCGGGATCTGCTGAATCCCCAAAGAAAGATGACAGCACAGATCCTACCCCAGTCAGTGTTGTTTCTAGTATGGCAGACGAGCCCATGGACACTACAGTGTAGACGTCTTAGCATTTAAAGGGTCCTGACAAGGGAATGTATTTTTCTATTGAAGATTTGTTTAGAGTCAATAATTGTAATTCATGTTTACCTTTTGTAGTAGACAGATAGATCTTGTTTCTATTGTAGTAACTTTACGAGAGATATGTGAATGTAGTATTCTAGAGTTGTATTTTTGTATTTTAAAGACCACAGTGAGGCCTTAACTTACACACACGTCATAACATTGTCACAATGAGAATTGATTGTATACGCCTTTTTTCAGCACACACTATAAACAAGCTGAGTTGAATAAGAGGATGGTCCAGAGTTTTACATGTTGAACTTCATACCAAAACAGGCCAAATTGAATAATGGCCAAAATTTGTAAATACAAGCTTCAGTAAATTGTCTGCCTTTAATTGTTACTTTATTCTTTGATGTTTTTAGATACCTTGCTGCTGAAAGCATATTTCTGATGTATTGAGTTGCACTGTGAGTTGCACGGTGTCCTGTGCTACCAAAACATCAACTTATAGAAATACTTCAGCAATTGACAATATTCGCTCAGTGGCCATCTTACTCTGACATCAGCACAAGTACTGCTTTAATATTACACTGCTTTCATTCAGTTTCGTTGTAGCGACTGAACAGCAAAACAAAAATCTTGAGGGAAATTTGTGCTATTGCAAGCTTAAACAAGATATTTGACAAGCCATTTACAATGCCAGACAACTGCTTATATTAGACACCTAGCTAATATTACTGTTGACTCTTGAGCAGCTGAAGTCCCAGTAACCTAATGACAGCTAGGAGATCATTGAATGCTAACATTATCTTTTGTGTACAGTTGACCAACAGGTTATCAAATATTATATTTAACTTCTGAATATGACAATTTGTAAAACTGCAAAATGATGAACATTACAGATGGCAAACATATATACAACTGTACACTGCAGTTCAACATTTCTACAGCATTTTCACTTTGCGCCATGTGTGTGACATCAGAGGAAAATTGCCACTGAGAGAATATAGTGAATTAGCATAACCCTGATGATTTCAATGATGTTTATAATGGCGAGCATTGTGTAAGATGATCAGTTGTTTTGTAAACATTCCTGTACTGCTTGTTGTAAACAGCATTAAGTGGTGTTCCTCGATGTTGAATATTCAAATCTACAGCAAGGATAAATCCTATCAATTATAACGCCCCCCCCCCTTTTCTGTTCCCTTTTCTCCTCCTCCCCCAGCTCTCCTCTCTCAAAGCACTTGAGAGTTTTTCTGCTCCTGCAGAGATTGTCTATGCTCACCACATTCCTGCTCTACCCAGTGAAGTATTTTTATGCTTTACTTTACCTTTTGTAAAAACCCTTTTTGTAACGATGTTCCCATGCTGCCCATGTGATGTATAAACAATTAATAAAACAAAGGCGATTTGAATTGAAGACCTGTGTTTGTTCATGGCTGATGGCTGATTCAGACTGGCTTCAGTTTAGAGTTTGTCTCAGTGAATTAGCTTATCTGTTTATGTATTCTGTGTGCATGATTCGTCTTCTGTGTGAACATTGTTAGTCAGTTTTCGCTCGTTTGTTCCAAGTCTCTGCGT